>NW_022196897.1:17302662-17317750 GCF_008632895.1 Mastomys coucha
GTGGACGACCTGCTCAGACTGTGTAGTGTTACTGTATGATGTTACAGTGGTTCTTGACTTGATTGTTGCCTCCTAAGAGGTACATGGCAATCCCTAGAGGTATTTTTAAGACACATTGACTAGGCATCTGAGGGGGTGGAGACTACAGGTTCTGTTGCACATGCTCTCCTGCAGTGAGCCAGAGCAGCTCAGCAAACCAAGGCGGTAGTTGAAGCCTGGCTCAGGCACACAGGTGCTCACTTCCCAGACAGTTGCACTAATTTATACCTACCAGCTACTCTGGATTCTGGACTTCTCCCAGCGCTCTAAAGGCTTAGGTCTTCATTTTAACTGTCTATCAGACACTCCTGACATCCACCCATGCCATAATTCTGTGCTGCACCACCAGTGTTTCCCGGAGGGAATGGAACATGAGCTCTAGCGCCTTTGTTTCTGCACTAATGCTATGGGAGTTCTTTGTCATTGCTTTTATCACTAACATCCCATTTTACAAGCCTGGTAAGAAAAGATAGACTTATACAGTCACCAAACTGAGACACTATTGTGGATGCCAACAAGTACTTGCTGACAGGAGCCTGATATAGCTGTCTGATATAGCTGTCTGTTTGAGAGGCTCTGACAGTGCCTGACAAACACAGAGGTGGATGCTCTCAGTCAGCCATTGGACTGAGTCCAGGGTCCCCAATGGAGGAGCTAGAGAAAGGACCCAAGGAACTGAAAGGGTTTGCAGTCCCATAGGAGGAATAACAGTATGAACCAACCAGTACCCCAAGAGTTCCCAGGGACTAAACTACCAACCAAAGAGTACACATGAAGGGACCCATGGCTCTAACCATATATGTAGCAGAGGGTGGCCTTATTGGACATCAGTGGGAGGAGAGGCCCTTGGTCCTGTGAAGGCTCAATGACCCAGTTTAGGGGAATGCCCGGACAGGGAAGTAGGAGTAGGTGGGTTGGTGAGCAGGGAGAGGGGAGATGGGATTGGGGGGTTTTGGAGGGGAAACCAGGAAAGGGGATAACATTTGAAATGTAAGTTTTTAATGGCCATTGAGTTCTGTTTAGCTGTGCTTCTCAAAGGTCTAGGGAGAGTGTGTACTGGCATATGCAGTTTCCAGCTGTATCAAAGGCACAAGTTGGAGTAGCAGGTCCTGGACAAATGGGTAGATGTGTGAGAGGAAGCCTACCAGTGCGCGCCGGAAGCATAGGTCCAGGGCTGTCTACTCTGCAACTTTTTCAACTTTTTTGATGTTTGAAGTTTTCATACTAAAATCTGATGAGATGACCCTCCCCCAGCCTTAAGAAAACAGACCCCAGATCCCAGAGCAAAAGACTAGAATGCCACACTCCAGGCACTTTAGTGTAAAATCAGAACTGGACGCTGGTTGTACTTAGGAAAATGAGAGCATTGTCACAGAAATTCTAAGTCTGAACTCAAGGTGTAAATAAAAACAGTCATGTAAAATCTAATAACAAGCACCGAGGAAGCAGACCGCTGAGGATAACAAGAAGGTGACCAATGCACAGTTGGAGAAATTGTAGGGATGGAGCCAGGCTAAGAGATCGTGTGCGAACCATCACACGTGCACATGTGAGAGTTCTGGGGAGAGCATAATGGGATGGGACCAATGTGTAAAACTAGATAAACCCAGAAAGGAAAACCAAGGCCTGAATCTAAGCCTTCACGGGAGCCACTGGGAACTCGGCAGAGTTACCTAGGAACCACCAAGTCTAGTCTAAAGCTCAGGAATCATGCCTCAAAGATAAAACAATACCTCAGGAATTCCAAGCAAGACTTAAAATAACATAAAGGACCTCCTCAAAAATCATCTGATTTTACAGTTGTTTGTCATTCCACTGCTCAAAACAGCAAACAGGGCTGGGGCAGTAACTCAGCAATTAAGAACGCTCATTGACATTTCTGATCTCTGCCCTACCTGTACATGCACATACATACATACACACCCTCACATACTTAAGAGTGCACACACATACATTACACACAGCGCATGTGTCTGCAATGTACTCATGCAAACACTCATGTACCTAATTCAAAATAATAAAAATAAATATTTTTTAAAACCAACAAGGAATGTTACTCTTCAGTTAAGAATTTTTGCTGCTCTTATAGAGGTCTTGAGTTCAGTTCTTGGAACCTATCTTGAGCAGCTTAAAACCACACATAACTCCAGTTCTACTTCCAGTGCCCTCTTCTGATCTCCTGTAGGCACCAGTATGCTTGTGGTACGCATACATATGTGCAAATAAATATTCATACATGTAAACTTCAAAAAAATACAATCAAGACAGCAATTTTCAAAGAAGAGCCAGGGACACATACAAGTCCTTTCAAATACTGAGGCCAGAGAGAGGCCATTTGAGCACGTCGGAATTTTGTACCTGTGAACCTCCCTGGAGCTTCCCCAGCCAAGAGAAAGTGGGCTGCTCAGCCCTAGGGCAAGTTGAGCAGGGTACCAGCAAGGTAGCCATGAGGGGTGGGGGAAGAGAATCTCTAAGCACTATGTACGTGAGGGATCCGTAAAGGCTCAGATCAAATAAGTGTATTTGTATTTTATGCAATCAGTGAGAATCAAGGATATTGTTATATACTAAGAAGCAAAAGGCTAAAGTGATGCATAAGAAAATGGGGTCTGGCCAGGCAGTGGTGGCACACGCCTTTAATCCCAGCATTTGGGAGGCAGAGGCAGGTGGATTTCTGAGTTCGAGGCCAGCCTGGTCTACAGAGTGAGCTCCAGAACAGTCAGGGCTACACAGAGAAACCCTGTCTCGAAAAAAAGACAACAAAAAAAAAGAAAAGAAAAGAAAAGAAAAAGAAAATGGGGTCTGAAGGTGTTAGCATGTAGACAAAAATAAGCGTGAAAACTATGGACTTAATAAGACAACAAAGGGCTGGGATATAGCTTAGTGGTAGAGCATTTGCCTAGTGTGAGTGAGGCCCTGGGTCACATCACCAGGATCTACAGAATGAAAGCAGAAAGTAGGATGGCGAGTGCATCCTACTGTAAGATGAGGCAGGGGACTGCAAGTTTCAGGTCAGTCTGAGCTGACTATGATACATTGTCTCAAAGCATCCACATACAGGAATAAAGGAGAGAATACCCAGGAACACTAAACATATGATATATTTAACTGTGGCATCAAATTGAGAATACACATGTTAGTCACATCAATAATACACATACTGACAGGCTTTCAAAGGTACCACTAAAGCTCATAGGGAAAAAGAAATGCGCATAAAAGAATAGGAACAACTAAAAAGGAAAGAAATGTGGAGAGTGTTCTTAAAATACACCTAGAAATCTATACAAGTCAAAATAATGACCCCGACTTGTGGTGGACAACCAGACTAGAAGACAAAATTACACCATAGCTAATGTGGAAATGGAGCAGATGGTACAGGTGACATCTGTAGTCAGTGGGGCTACAGCCACAGAAAGGAGAACACCTTCAGAAAATCAAAAAAAAACAAAAAAAAAACAAAAAAAAAACAAAAAACAAAAACAAATCTACCAAACCAAGATAGCTGGCAGGCTGGGGAGTGTACATAAAAAGTGTCCTAGGGACAGAGATACATCTTGGAAATCCTTTTGCCAATTTTAAAACTAAAGCGGAAAATACTGAAATTGGACTTAAATGGGGAAAGCCTTAACATACACACAGTTCTTAAATAGATGAAAATAAGTCCATCCTCATCCTCAGAGAGATGTGGGCTAAAACTTCATTGAGAGTTGTCTCCTGCCTACCAGGTTAGCAGTGCTGAAAAAGCCATACCTACATTCTGCTGCGGAGGCAAGGAGCAGGCTTCTTGTCAGTGCTCATGGCAATGTGGGCCACTTAAAGGAAGACCTTCAGTGTCTGTGTCTGTGAAACTGTGTTTACATCTGCCTTCGACCAGCAGGGCTTGTACAAGGTGACCCTGAAGATGCCTTCCAACAGTATGAAAGCAGATGTGTGCAGCTGTTGGTTATGGGTTTGTTTGTGAGTACAAAGTCTTAGGGTAACCTGCACACTCTTAGGAGGGTGACTAAGGAGATGAAGAAGCAGCCACACAATGGAGCCATACAGCTTCTGTTCTCATCTTTGAGAGATGTAGGACCTATGACCTAAGTGAAGTGACTTCCAGGCTAGGCCATTATTTAAAGAGAAAAGTAGATGCTTTGTTCAATACAGCCCCTCTTTGTAAGGAGAGAGGAAACATCCATTAACACACATGGAGAGGTAGACCTGAAATGCAGTAGTCTGTTTAGGAGGCAGTTGAGAGAGCTGTGTCAAGCAGAGGGCTTCACGTGCGTGAGACAGAAGTGTGTCAGACAGAGTGGCTCTGGAGCTTCTGACTACAAGTCTAGACTAGGATGTTTATCTTTTTTGCTTTTGTTTTCAAACAAAAATAATACAATTGGAATTAAAGAAAGCTAAGGATATTTCAGTCAGATTATGTGTTCAGTCCTTGAGGGATGGGAAAGAAAGTAGAGAAGCAACCTGAGAACCTTTGAGCCTGGGTTGAGTGCTGTGATAGCTGTGAGCTAAATAGTATGGTGTCCGTGGTGGCTGGCTTCACACTGGTAGGGATTGGTATGCTGAAGCCCTGCGTGTGTAGGACAGAGCACATGCTGAGACTGGAGACCACCTGTGTGGTGTTGCATGGCAACTGAAAGGATTAGTATAAACAGAAATGCCGGTGTGTCTGTGCATGCAGGTGTGCCCTGACCCTGTCTGCTGAGGTCTAGATGAGAGCTCAAAGGCAGAGAGCACCACTCCATCCCCATCCTTGAGGATGTCCATCCTTTCTCTAAACGCCAGTCTGACTTAATAGCAGGAACCCTTTGAGTAAGCAGCTGAGGACAGTACTAGATGAGCCTGGGGTATCTCGCTGTGCCAGAAAGTAAAGGAAATATCCAGAGAATTATTGGGAGGCATAGATAAGATACCACTTCAAAGAAGCCCTCACTAAGCACACCTGGGACTTCACTATGCCAAAACGATGACATCATGATTATAAGCCACAGAGAGTCCGGTCCTACTCTGTGAATCTGCCTGATAAAATGAACAAAGTATTGGGAGGCATCAATATGACCTCACAGTAGCTGTGAGGAAAGGAAGCTTAATTGTGGAGGGAAGTGGGAAGCTGGGCAAGGTTTCAGATATATGTTGTGGCTATGAGTTTCAGACTCCATGCTGGAGAGGAACTGAGGACTGAGCAAATGAAAACTGGGACCTGGGACCTAAAAAGGGACAAAGGCCCCAGGAAGCTGTGTGCATGCCTGCACTTCTGAAGGCTCTCAGCTAAACTCTGTCCCGTGCTGCTGTGGAGATGCACACTCATACCATATTCAACCATTCTGAAGGCCAGTGGCTTTGCTTTTGTGGAGATAGTGGTGCTCTGTGTAGGTGTTTCCTGGCTATTGCCCTCCCCTCATCCTCTGAAATTGCTGTCTGACTCAGTGCTCTTGCTTGAGTTGTGAGACCTCTACTTCACTGTGGGATGTCCCCTGAGTCTGGTGGAGAGAGTGGGACTTTTCAAATGAAGTTTATTCCTAGGGAAAGTTCTGGAGTTGAGTCCTCTCCAGGATTTGGTACCTCCCAGAACAGCTGTCACCCCTTGCCCTGCTTTCTGTTCATTTCTTTGCATATTTGTGCTCCTTTTAGGAGACTTTTGTGGGGCTTACAGGTCAGGTTGGTTTGAGGTGCTGTACTCACACATGGTGGCCCTGTGGAGGATGCAGAAGGAGCTGGAGCGAGAGTAGAGGACGTCCACTGTCTCATCGCTGGTGCTGATGGCACAAAGGAAATATTGTGAGTTTCAGACACCAAGTCATTCAGGCAAGGGCACAAGTGGCTATTGTTTTGTTTCCTGATTTCTCCAAGTACGTTATGCTTCTTCTTGATTCCCCCCCCAAAACTGCTCTCTAAGTACCTATTGCATCTCTAGCTTCTTTAATTAGTTATAGGACAGCCCTTCACAGACATGCTATGCACCTGTATCCACTTACGGATTAGCGGGAACAGAACACAGACTAAAATCCCCTTGAAATACTGCCTCTAAATTGATAGCAGCCTCTTTAGGCAGCCTAGGCTGTCACCTTTGCCACAGTGGTTGGCCCCTTTCCCAGCCGTCATGAGCCTCAGCGTTTCCAGTGATGCCCTTTAAACCCTTCAGTTCCATCTGTGGGCTCCAGCTGTGTCCGAGGAGCTGCGGCTCTGAGTCCAGCTCCCTAGACTGGCATTTGTAGCAGTGAATTGAACTGTTAGAGAAGGAAATTTCAATACCAAGGGAGCAGTGGTGGGTGTTACTGTCTGAGTGTTTGCGTTTCTGATGTGAAAGTGATGTGTGGTAGAAACAGCTGCCATTGGCCTTTTTGAGGCAAGGTGAAGCTATATGTTCACTATTCAGAAGACTGGCCTCCCGGCCTTAACCGTGTGTGTTTATCTCGGGCTGTCTAGTTTGATTTATTCCGTAGTAAATGTTGGACCAGTTTTCAAGCCAGACAACTTATCTTATACTCTGCCCCCAATTTGGCCTTATTTTGTTCCAATGTGTCCCCCTTGTCCTGCAACAAATGTTTATTGATCAGCCATTGAAAGTTAGTCCGGCCCCTCTTCTCCAGCAACACTGTCACAGCCTACAGGCCCATCTCCTCTGCCCCCTGGCCCTGGTGGTGTACAAGAGAAAGCCTTACAGATGCCAGTGTGGTTAGGATAGCTTGACCTCAGATTACCTGTTCAAGCTTGTCTCCTCCCCTTCTCCTTCCTGCCTAGCCATGCCCAAAGCTCTCTGCTCTTGCTCATTGCCGTTTTGAATGAGACCCTTTTCCTTGTATGAAGCAGACCAATGTCTTACAGACAGTTCAGCATCCTTCGCTTCAACCTGCTAAATGCCAAGAGTTCCCTACATTTATTGCAACAAGTAGCATTCCTCCTTCTCCACAGGCTTCTTGGAACTCCATACCTGCATGCTCAGTGCTCTGAATCTGCTGTCTCCTCTGCCTGTGACCTCTCCTTCCCCCAGCAGAGCCTCCGTGCACCTTCTGCCTGAGCAGCTCCTCCATCCCCTGGGCTCCTCCAGCCCTTTATACACCTGCATTGACGGATGTGCTGTGTGCAGAAGAGTCACCTACTGATCTTCGAGAGTTATCCTCCTTTAAAACACCCATTTAACAGTACCTGCAGTCTGAGGTACCACTGTGCACAGCCTTTATAACGGTCCTAAAGAGGAAGGGCTGAGATCCGCCTGTGAGCATGTTGTAGTCCATATATGCAGTTAGACTTCCATAGCCCTTGCCACTGAACCCAGGACCTTTACAAAGCAAGGTTCTCCTGGGTTCTCCCACACCACAAAGAAACAACCCCAACTGTTGCTGGTCTTGGTAGAAAGCACCAGTGTAGAGCAATAGGTAGTATTGGGCCCACGGAGCCTTGTGGTTCAACTCCCGCTCTAGTCTCTATTGCACTGCAAGAGGGCCTTGTGCTTCCAGAGCTGGAGCTTCTTGGGAGAGTGTCCAGGCTGCTCTTATCTTTACATGATCAGGTTGTCATAACTCAGATTTATACACAGCAGTTGAATCTCATAGCCCAAATTCACACTGTGTAGACCAAGCATGTAAATAAACAGTTGAGACCTTCCCAGGCTGTATTAAATCTTTAGCCCATTTTGAAGCAATGCATCTTGGCAGTTTACTTTACTCTTAGCACATCTTAACCCAACACCCCAGTCTACACATGTAGCTTTTCCTCCTTTTAATCTTCTCATTGGATCTACAAAATAAGATAGCATTCGATCCGAGTGCCATGTATAGTCCAGCTGTTGACTACTGGTTTAAAGGATGAGCATGAGTCTGCAACAGGATGGCCTGTGGCCTTGTTAGCACTATTGTGTGGGACTTTATTTACAGTTAGTTTTACTGGCTATTTTCTGAAGTCAGAACTGCAGACATCAACCCACGGCACCATCATAATGACCCCGGATGGTAGGGATTGTAGCATACACAGGCTCTGGAGAACAGACCACCTGGTCGTTTCTAGGCACGCGCCTGTTATCTACTTTTGGGCTGTATTCCCATTAGTACTTCTGTGACATGGAGCTGAGGGCAGCCATGCCTCTCAGAGCTGGTGCACAACAGAAGACAAGGGCTACAGGATAAAGTTCATTCGCTGTTCACTTCAACAGCCGTTCATGTTGGGCGCCAGGCCTGTGGTTCAGAGAATCCTCCTTGGTTTTTGGTAGTACTAGAGATGGAACTCAGAGCTGGCTGCAGCCTTCTCCAGAGAAGATCTTCAGATTGCCTGGGTGCTGCTTGGTTTGTTTTGAGTGGTTTTTTTAGTTTATGCAGTGTAAGGATAGAGCCCTGAGCTCACACATTCTAGGCAAGTAATGTCTCCCCCAATGACCACAGCCCTAGCCCATAGTGATAATTAAAAGCACCGGCTTCACTCCAGAACCACTGGGGTGAAAGGATCTGGAGCCGGCTAAGTGACCCACTGCCCTGTAGTGCAAACAGATCCTCAGAGCTCTCATAGCAGGTCATCAGGGAGGGGCAAGCTGAGGGACCAGGGAAGCAGCCAGAAAGAGGAGGGAAAGCAGTATCCTGTGGTGGTTCCTAACAGCAACCAGCCTGCACACCATCTGGCCTCTCTCCAACCCCTCAACAGGAGATGTCAGTGCCATTTCCTAGATGGGGAAACTCGGAGTGAAGAGGGTCCTCGACAGATCAGACCTGCAGCGAGAGCCCCAGTCTTCTCTGTCACCCTCTGCCATTATCCCTAAAAAGTTCCATGGATTCAAAGACATAAAGAAAGCTCCTAAAACATGTAGGTGACTAGGGGGGAAATGTGTTGAAATGAGTTGAGTTTTGTAAAGCTTTTTAAAAGAATGATGGTTTTGATAAAATTTAATTTTGTGGAAAATGCTTTCTGAAATATTTGAGATGTTCCCAGTTCTATTTTCCTCTCTGCACACAGGCTTTATCAAATGATTGTTTGTTGATAAATTTAGTGTTCAGTTGGGACTTACATGTAGATTGTACCTACCCTCAAAGGGAAAGAGGATTTTATAGTTTCCATTCATTCTCATTAAAATCAGAACATTTGCATCTTAGCTTTTCCATCTCGTTCCAGGAATTTTAAGCAGTCTCATTGTATGGAAGTGGGTCGTATTAATTGCAAATGGGCTCGACATCTGCTTGCTAACATGGAAGGCTTTTTGTTAGCCCCGTTTTGTTTTTATATACGATCTACCAGGGTGATTAGGCAAGAGCTACGGCTGGTGCTGTTAGAAGGCTGGGTTCTCAGAGGCTTAGAACGCACCCATAAAAATGGATTTAAGAGTGAGTCTCTGGTTCTTGAACCAGGAGCAATTAGACATCTGAGACTTGATGGGTTTCTACCCACAGTCTGTTAGGAAGCTGTCTTCTGGCCTTGGAGGCTTCTCAGCTGCTCAGGAATCAAGGTTATGAATCCCTGACCCTGGAGTAAGCATGGGTGCTCTGCCCAGTTCTACTACCCACAGGCATAAGCTGGGCTGAATGGGGTCTGGTGAGACCCAGGCAACTGGTGACTCACTCAGTAGACAATTTACTTCTTTCCTAATGCTACTGGAGTGGTGATGCCCAAAGTGAGTCTCTCTGCCCTCTTACTACCCTCTAAGGAAGCCAGTAGACACAGACTACACGCTGAGGCACTTGCCAGCCATACAACTGAACCGTTTGCTTGGCTGCAGTTGTTTTCTGAACTGGCCTGTGAGCACTGACTTCATAAGGAGGAGATTTGCTATACTGCTTCTAACTAACTAAGCACTTCACTGGCCAATCTGGCTTACAGCAGAGGCACTGCCTGAGCAAGGCTGACTGCAGACCCCTCATTATGGAGTGTGCTCCATGTATTGATGTCTTGAAGAACTTCCCAAATACTTAATTTAACATTAGTAACTACAGCAGCTAATTAATGTCTCCTGGATCAGAAAATTATTAAAGAAGGTACTTGGCTCAGAACCCACCTCTCACCCTCCCCCTTCTCCTGGACTGTTTGGTGGCGGACGTGGCTGTGGAGGCGGTGGCAGTGGCAGTGGTGGTAGTTGTTTAATTGCCAGGTAAAACTGCCACTTGTAGCCAGGCGGTGGTGACACACGCCTTTAATCATAGCACTTGGGAGGCAGAGGCAGGCATATTTCTGAGTTCGAGGTCAGCCTGATCTACAGAGTGAGTTCCAGGACAGCTAGGGCTATACAGAGAAACCCTGTCTCAAAAAAAACAAAACAAAACAAAAAACTGCCACTTATATGTGACAAAGTCAAGGATGACATGTTCTCTTGAATGGGTGACATTTCCCTGTCCTGACCCCGCCAGCGTGTCTGTGTCTAGGATGGTACAGCTGGCATTTACTACATGCATAAATTGTTAAATGTTCTGAGGCCTTTGTTGGATGATTCTAATGATGCATCGTGGGATCCTAGTTAGCTGCCCAGTGTGTGTGGACTTTCACTTCTTCTAGAGTTAAACACGAGAACTTTCAGCCGGGCGGTGGTGGCGCACACCTTTAATCCCAGCACTTGGGAGGCAGAGACAGGTGGATTTCTGAGTTCAAGGCCAGCCTGGTCTACAGGGTGAGTTCCAGGACAGCCAGGGCTATACAGAGAAACCCTGTCTCGAAAAACCACAAAAAAAAACAAACAAACACGAGAACTTTCCTTTTTCTGCATATAGCAGATGCCCATCTCATGCATGGCTGTCTGCTGCCCTGCTGCAAAGCAAATAGTTGTAGGAGTTAGTGTTCAGGAGCAGGAAGGGGTTTAAACCAGCAGCTCCAACCCCTTCCTCTCTGACTTGGGAAGTCGACAGGTGTCAGGAGTAAGACTGGCTGACACAGAACTAAGCAAAGCTAGTTGGTGCACCAAGGGCAAGCCTGCTCCAGGCCTGCAGCCTTGACTTCACTAACCTCCGAAGCAGCAAGATCTGGTAGTGGCAGGTGTCTTCTTCCTGAAATCCTCCTTCCAGTGCACTGTGGCTCTGTTCCCCCATTAGTCCCTCCTCCCACAGACTGTGGCTTGTTACCCAAAGGAAAGATCCCTGGCTCACCCTAATACAGGGAAATCATTTAGAGCACTTAATTTGGGTTGACTCTTTATTGGTGCACTATTGCAATTAAGTTAGATTAATGAAAGGTAAATTCCAGTCTATACATGAAAAAAAAAATGTCTTGTAAAGATCCTAATTAGAGTGTGTGTTTATTTAGCCTATCGTGCTTTAATTGCATCCGTCTTGCTATTTACAAACAGGCATCATTAAAGAGTAATGAGTATGTGAAGAGCATTAATACTAGCAGCAGATGGGGGGGCAGTGGAAGTCTGCTGCTGGATATGATTTTCAAATGAAGGAGAATGCGCAGTGATGCTGGGGGAGCCAGTGTTATGCAAGGCAGCAGCATGTCCTTCGCTGCAGAGGGCTGGCTGCTTTTCATTTCTTGCGGCAGTGTAATCTGTAGAAGGAAAGAGACACTTCACACCATGATCTGCGACCTTAGCCAGTCATACCATCCATTGCCCACACACACTGGCCCTGCACTGTGGAACATCTGCCCTCCAAGCCACAGAGGTTCCCGGGAGGCTGGAAAAGCCATGCAGGATGTGGGGCTCTCCTCACATTACACAGCTCTGGGCCCTTTAGCAGCCTTTCAGAAAATCCAAACATGCAGTAAAGTGAGAAGTAAGCGTCTGCGTTCCTTGGCACCTCTAATATCTAATGTCTTAGTCTTACAGAACTTCAGTCGTTCTTGGAGTTAGACACGCTCCGTCTTCCTTAGGTGGGTGCTTAGTCACTCCTGTCTGCCCCCACCTGACGTAAGTGCAGAAAAGCTGAGCTTCCAAATGGAAAAGGGAGAGCAGATGGGAACAAGTGGTGGAGCCATGATGGTCCACTACCTCATTTCTCTCTTTCTTGATGTGCTTTCTCTTCTGGGGCCGGGGTATGACCCAGTGGTGCTTCGTGCTAGGGCCTGGCTTTAACGCTCAACACCAAAAGTGAGTAAATACTTCCTATTAATCAGGTTTCAGGACTGGGAATGTGGCTCAGTGGCAGAAAACAATATATGTAAAGCCCTGGGTCTGATGCCCAGCACTGACAAGCAAACAAAACCCAAGAAGCAGGTTTAAAATCCAGGTGTGGAAGAACCAACTCCATCTCTTAGAATCCTGACTGCATAGCATTTATAGGAATAAACAAGAATCTAAAGTGCAGTGCCTCAGTTTCCCCCATGTCCAGCTTATTGCACATGAGGCTGGAACTGCATTCTATATAAATGCTAAGTGCTAGCATTGAAACTAGAGTGGAGCTTAGATTTCTCCGGGGAGTCCTTGGTGAGTCGAAGTCCTGAGTTTAATTTATTTTAAATCAGGTTATAGGAACTCACAGCTTTCAGTACACTTTATGTTTATCTTCAAACAAACTCAGCTTAATTTTAGGCTACCCTAAACAGAAGTAAAATGTTTTTATTCAAATTACTTTATGTATTTAAGGGCACAGATCACTGTATTATCCAGCCTAGAAGGGCCAGGGTGGGCTGTGAACATGTGTCTTCTGTAGTTGTCAACTTACAGCTATTCCCATTTTCAGCTCAGACAACTGTGGGGCATATTTTTCCCATTCATATTAATTGGATTTTAAAGTGACCTTGTCCATGTATTGATTTGAATTAAAATTTTCTGCATCAAGGTCAAGTTGGCATACATCCTACAGACAAAATATTAAAAAGCCAAGTGCTGCCTAACAGGGTATAGGCAGAAAAAATAGATTTAAGAGACCCAGGTTACTCCTGAGGGGTCGTAGCACCGTTCTAATGCCTGCAGGTCATGTGGAGATTGCCATCAGCTGGCCTCACTGTCATGGAAACCACTGTAAGTCAGCAAAGATCATCTCTGTCACTCGGGCTGAGCTTAAGGTGTAAGCCTTCAGCTGCACACATGCCACCCAAGAAAGTCGGGATTCTCAAAACTGTGGGGTTATCTCCAGCCCTTTGTTATGGTCTAGCCTAAGCCCCTCAACAAGGCTTCTCCTTGACATTTCAAACGCAGCTCAGACTTTGCACAGGAAGTGATTCTTTCACTATTTTTCTCCTTTGTCATCTCAGGAAATGCCCAGACCATCCAATTGTCTGGGGCTCAAACTGGGCCCTGGAAAGACCCCCCACTCCTTCTTTCCCTCATACTCAGTCTAACAGAAATTATGACAGTTAGTTGTTGTTGTTGGGGTGTGTTTGTGTGTGTGTGTCTGTGTGCAAGAATGCTTGTTCACATCCATGTGGAGGCTAATATTGGCATCAGATGTCTTCCTTGATCACTTTCTGCCTTATATCTTGGGATAGGATCTTATTTTACTCCAGAGCTCACTGGCTCAACTAGTCTCTAGACAGCTTATTCCAAGGATCCCCTCCCTTATGCTGGGATTCCAGATTGGCATTTATGTGGGTGCAGAGATCCAGACTCACTTCTCATGTTTGCATAGCAAGGCCTCCACCCACTGAGCCATTGCCCAAGCCCCAAATCATGTCAGTCCATGGCATAACCCCATTCCTACATTGATGGTTTTCATGGTCTCGTTATTTGCATTCATGATCTTCCCTGAAGCAGATGTTTAACTGTACACATCAGACATGTCACTCCATTGCCTGGGCCTACAAGATATCTGTTGTCACTCAGAAGTAAACACCTGCAGGGTGTGGTGGCACCTGCTTTTACTCCCAGCACTCAGGAGGGAGAGACGGGCAGATCTCTGTGTGTTCAAGACCAGCCTAGTCTAGAGTTTCATGATAGCCAAGACTACATGGAGAAGCCCTATCTTGTGGGGGAACAAAAGAAAGAGGAAGAAAAGAAAACAAAAATGTCCGTATCAGAGACTTTGCATGACCCAAGCTTTTCCATCCACCCCAGCCCCAGTTTTTGCTATTGATCCTCCCTTGCTCTACCCTGCACTTCCGTCTGGGCTGCCTTGGTCTTAGGAAGGCCCTTTTTTGTAAATGTCTTGTCTTCTGACTCCTGCACAGAGAAGTGTTATCCCCACCACCTCCTCTCTACCCCACCTGGACAAGAATGTCCAGACACAGGAGCAGGCATCCCTTGTCCATACTTCATCTTGGTACACTGCATGAACAAGCAAGCTGCTAACACCTCATCTTCCATACATCACCCTTTCCTGAACAAGCCCTTTGAGCTGTCGCTGTTTGGTTCATTTCCTTCATAACTACAGTGGCCCTTTATCTCTTTCCTGTCTGTCTCCTGCCACTAGACACCAGCTCCATGAACTGTCTGTGCCGTTTACCTCTCTCAGTGCTAATGCCTGGCTTTCCCACAATACACATTAACATGTAGATGGGGAAAGAATGAAAAGGGCAAGGCATTCATTCCAAGGTAGCTCTGGGTCGTGTCATCTGTCTGCCTGTCTCTCCTGCCCCTTCTCTCCTTTCTTAGTATCGCCCTTTCTCCCTTCAAACCATGTTTTACTGCCCAGCTGCTGTACAGAGTCACATTAGCAGGCCTTACCAGGATGTGCAGGAGCAAGAGCCTTCTGTCGGGCTACGGTGTGATCCCTGGATCCCAATGAAACACCCAATCCAGGTGTTTCCACTGCCACACAGTACCTTGGGAAGGGGCTGCATTTCCTGACAGTTGTATTCTGTGCTAAGTTCAGGTACAGGGTGTATGCTGTGGAAGACTGCTTTCAGGGCTGCTCAAGTGCCCATTGTTTTTAGTATGGTTAGGAATCATCAGACTGCTTTTCCATCAGCTAGCCCCTGTCCATCCCTACTCCTTCTGTATGTATGCATGTATATATCTAAAAATTAAAGTAGACTGGATTTGATTTTGATAATCCCTCATACCACAGAGAAAGCCTGAAGGGAAACAAGTCCAGGGTTGGGAAACACGGTCTATCCTCTTTTCTTTGGATTTTTGTTGTTGAGCAGGATACAAAAAGGATTGTGAGGAATTTTATGTCTATAGTACAAAACAGAAAATTATTTTGCAACTCTTTGTCATAAACCTTTCTGTGAAATTTGCCAAGCAGCTAGGCCTCCTGTGACAAAAAAAAAA
>NW_022196897.1:17317760-17336141 GCF_008632895.1 Mastomys coucha
AAAAAAAAAATCCCCCTGCAATCAGGACAGCCTTAGATTTTCTAGAGAGGCAAGAGTTAAGGAAAGTTTAGAGTGCCCAATTTACTAAGGTTGATGGCTCCTTAGCAAATGACTCCAGTTTACCCATCAATGGGCTAAGCCACCTAATGAAGGATAAACCTTATTAGGTGGGGTGTCTAGTAATTATTAAAAATGATAGCAACAGTAACATAGCAATTGCTGCCATGCAGTGAGCTAGCTAAGCACGTGATACTGGGAGATGGTAACCCCACAGAGGCCCCACCATGGAGAGGAAGCCAGGCTTCACTAGGTGGCTTCTCCTAGGCCATACCATTCTGCTGGTAGCAGAAGAGACTCTGAACTGCAGAGCCCCTGTGTCTTTTGCCTGTGGCAGGGGTCTTTCAGGAATGACCCTACAAGACTGCCAGCTGACCCTTTACCCATTAGCACTCACATAGCCACCCTTGTCCCTTCCTGCTATCAACCAGCTAAAGAAGTGGAGCATTCAGAAGAAGCTCCACTCCCAGGCACGCTAACACATCCAGGATCAGAGGTGAGGAGGACATAACATCTGTCCCAATACTGGGAGTAACTGGGACCAGCAGGACTCAGGCACACAGGAACTCTGCCAGCCCAATGGCTCGGGTTGCTTCGGGTCTGTCTGGGCCAGCCAGTGCCCTGAGCAGATCTTGAGTGCAAACTCTGCAGCCAGTCCCAAAACACCCAGAGGAAGCTCCACTCCTAGGTGCTCTAACAAGCCCAGGGTCACAGGATCCCAGAATCACAGGATTACAGAGACAGCTTGACTCTGAGGAGTTCTGACACAACCAGGATCACAGGAAGGACAGACTCCATTCAGATTTAGCAAGGGCAAGTAGCACTAGAGATAACCAGATGATGCGAGGCAAGCATAAAAATATAAGCAACACAAACCAAGGTTCCTTGGCATCATCAGAACCCAATACTCCCACCATAGCAAGTCCTGAACACACCATCACACTGGAAAAGCACACAACTAAGTCCTTCTCTTGTACATACCCTGAAACATGGAGAGACTTGGTTTCCTGCTCTTGGCTGCTCCTGGGTGTGCCCTAGTGCTTTCCTATCACAGCCCAAATTCCCTTGGGAGTATTTGCTGCCCTGCCCTCACAGAGGCCAACCCCTAGCCCTCCCTTACCCCTCCCCTATCTTGAAAGGTAAGGTAAACAGGACCTGTCTCTGCTTGAGGAAGCCAGGGCTTGGGTCTCTCAGAGTCAACCTGCTCAGAGGCTTGAGTCTGCAGCCAGCCCCACCTGTTTCCTAGAAAGAAGCAGCTGCCAGCACTGTGTCTCTGTGTCCTCGGGCCCCTTGCTGCTGCAGCTTCCCAGGCTGCCATTCAGAGGCACAATTCTGCCCAGCACGACTCTAGCAGGGCTGCACATATCCAGCAGCTGTGTAGAATCCAGAAGGCTGGCTTTTTTAAATGCACTAAAATTAGACAAAGCAGGTACATTATTAGCGTCTTACCACAGGGTTGGGACTGTGCACAAAGCCATTGGTTGAGGGAAGCCGAAGTCCTAGGGAGTAGGGTTTAGAGCTACTTAGCACAGTGCCAGAGAAGATTGCGGGGAGGATGGAGGGTCAGGTGACTCCTGGCCCTGTGGTCACTGTTGCTGGCATTTGGATTCATGTGCTAGGCAAGATATGGGGAAACAGCAAGGGGTAGCTCCTGGCCTTGCACAGAAAAACAGCGACCTTGGACTCCAATCTCCAGCTTCCATCTGTTAAAAATGAAAATAAGACAGCTGCCTGGGCTGCCTCCTGGGTTCTTAGAGGAGTGCCCTGCAGCCGTGAAAGCATGCTCTATCCTTGGGGAAAGAGGTGAGGTATGTTATTCAAAGAGAAGGCCCCAAAAGCTGTACAAAGTCTGGGTGGCTCTAGGTGCTTTTTCCAGTCTGAGTGGAAGAACCTTCCTTGAGGTGGGGAGTCCTTGGAGCACTCGTGGGGATTGCCCCTGGGCACAGCTCTCTCCACCCTGAGCCCCGTTGATTGCAGCAGATGGCTCTATGAGATGGCACTGTCCTCCATCGATGCTCTGTACGGACACTGAGTGCTCCATGTGGGGAGCACCTGGTCTCCTCTACTTCTGTTCAGGTGCAGGCCACTTTTATCATCCCCCTAAGGCTCAGTTTATCCCTTTAACTATGACAGCGCTGGGGTTGAGTGAGGCACATCAGGCAGCTCACAACCTCCTATAACTCTAGCTCCAGGGGGAAAGATGCTCTCTTCTGGCCTTCACAGGCACCCACACATGGGTGACAGCAGTTACTCCATTCCCTAACCCAGTGTATAGACCAGTGGGCACATCTCACATGATGATAGACTCCCCTTACTTAGCACACTTCACCTTGTTCTAGTCCTTCAGGGTTAGTGTAGAGGAAGTTCCTTAGGACTGTAGTGAGGAAAACAACTCCTAAGTCTGAGAGGGGGGAGGACAGAAGGAGGAAAGGGGGAGAGAGAATGTGTGTGTGTGTGTGTGTGTGTGTGTGTGTGTGTGTGTGTGTGTGTGTGTGTGTGTGTCTACCTTTTTGCCTCTATATCCCAAAGCTTTCTTAGATTGCAGCAGACCCCTTAAGGTCTTATTTGTATGGGGAAAATAGCACTCATGGGTGGCTTTATAGAAATGGTTCACTTTTTAAAAATAAGACACCCTCTCCCCAAAGCAGGGCTCAGAAATATAGCCAGCTGTCAGAAGAGCAAATCCTGTGCTGTCCCCCTTCCCTTTGGTACACATGTCCACTGTGCTAGGTCAAGGGCCATCTGGCCTGGGTTGTTCCGCATGTGGTCAGCATACATATACACCCCCATCCTAATCATAGCTATTGCTCATCTCAAACTGCTGTGGCTGCACAGACTGCAGGGATGAGTGTTAAGCAACCTCCACTGCCAAGAGGTGGTTACCCATAGGATAAACCTTCAGCCACCAGGGCTGTCAGTGATAGCTGAACCAGGTATTTCTCTCCTTCTTGACTTTCCTCACACTTCATCTCCTGTCTGTGACATTCCTGACCACAGTGAGCTAGAATCCTCTTGGGAGAATGCCACTTGACAGGTAGCTGCCGATGCCCACTATCCACCCAGAGCTTGGCTGGCCCATCCAAAGCTGGCAGTGCCAACACTTCCAGACACTCTCCCTTTGTGCTGAGGAGGCCAGCGGGAGGCTGTCTGGTACCTTCCCAAATGCCCTCTGGTCCCTGCTCAGGACACATGGTGCTTCCTTGACTGTGTGCCACTTATATGCGCTGTACCAACTGCCACAAAGTAGAAAGTGAGCTCTCAGGAGCTGTGGTGTTCAGTATAGAAGTGTTACCTTGGTAACAGCAAGCATGCTTCATTACCAGATGGCATTAGCTTTTATCTGGAGCACCCTATAGCCATTGCCAAGAATCAGCCCATAGCCCCTGTCAGTGAGCATCTTACTTCTGACTATGGCAGCATTGGCTACATGTAGAAAGATGTCCATGGTCCATCTGTAGTGTATTATATCAGTTCTTCAAAGCCCAGGGTCCGACAAAGCCAGGCCAGAAACTTACACACTCCACATACAGGAGCATCTGGCTCTTTGGAATGACACTATGATTAGAAAGTATGTTGTAGAATGTGTTCCCAGCTCCACACTGATGGCTAGTATTGCCCACTCTGCCACGTCACACTCAGAGGATGCTTTTTGGTACATTGCGCCCTAAAAAGAGCATTGCAACCTGCATCCTTTTTTTTTTTTTTTAATTTCCTCAGCCAACCCCTCCACATTTCATTCCACTTCTGAGCAGACAGGCATGAGACACTGACTTGTCCTGTGTCATACCTGCTGTACAGCCTGTGGTATAGAAGCCCGGGGAAAAGTATAGACCTTGACCTGTTCTGCACAGCAAATGGCCATCACTGTGGTGGGCTAGAACTGGCTGGCCAGCCTTGTAGCAGCTTTGAGTCTACCTTGACCTGCAAACTGGCAGGTGCTTTCTGCTTAGCACTCATTCATCAGACTCACTATTTTAATTGTTCTGGAGGGTAGCATCCACAGTCCACAGATTCCCTATAGCCCCAAGTGTGGCAACAGGAGGGAAGATGAGCCCCAGTGGTGGCTAACTGGCCTGGACAGCAGCTCTAGTTCCATCTTTGCTGCTGACTGGCTAAAACTATTTATTATTCCTCCAACAAACTCAAACACTGATTCAGGCTGAGGAACAAAAGCTGCTCCTGAGCCCTTTATTCACACCCACCTTTATGGTGCTATCCATCTGGGCATTGCCTGCCAGGCTCCTCCCAGCCCTACAACGGAGGCAGCTGTGTCTCTGAATGGGTCTCTGAATGAAGTACTTCATCCAGAGCTGCAAGGAGGCCAAGCTTCCCCACAGCAGAGTCCAGAGACATGACTCAGTCTGGATAGATTGTCACCAAGAGCAAGCTGAGATTCAAATACTCCTAACTGTGCCTCTGTAGCTCAGGTGAACTCCAGAGTCCTCTCTCACAGACTTCATAGGGCCCGGTGGAAATGGAACGTCAATTAAGACAGTGCAGTCTACCCAGCAGGTAAGCCATATGCGCACTCCCCAGGGAAATATCTGTGGGTGCAGGCTAGAGCCTCCTTGGACCCTAACTTCTTCCACTTCTCCAACCATCAAAGCAGGAGAGAGGGACCCCAGCTTAGGCTGATGGAATGTCTCAGCTCTCATGGCCCACACTCGGATCTTGGAGTAAGCTTCCTTATTCTTTTCAAAGTGGCATTTAGGAGATGGTTAGAAACATGGTTGCTAATCCAGCAGATATTTGCTAGTGTTAGACAGCTGCTGTTTTCTAGACAGGTCTGTCACAGTGTGGCCGCTTGTCTTTAACAAATGCATAGTAGGGCAGGGCAGTGGTGGCACATGCCTTTAATCCCAGCACTTGGGAGGCAGAGGCAGGTGGATTTCTGAGTTCGAGGCCAGCCTGGTCTACAGAGTGAGTTCCAGGACAGCCAGGGCTACACAGAGAAACCTTGTCTGGAAAAAAACAAAACAAACAAACAAACAAATGCATAGTAGAACAGAGAACTGATACTGTTTTTGTCATTTGGAGGGAAAGGAGGTAGAGGTGACACTATTTGGCCAGGGGTTGGGTTCGTAGGGGTTTGGGGGACTTGATTTTGTTTATTTTTTAGACACAGTTTGAGCCTTGAGATTAAAACCATGCACTGTCACACCCTACTGTATTAAGTGTTTTTTTCAAACCAAGTTGGGATTGGGAGGGTGGGCCCTGGAGAGATGGCTCAGCTGTTAAGAATGCCTTTTGCAGAAGATTTGCAGTTTGGTTCCCAGCACCCACAATGGACAGCACACAACTCCAGGTAACTGTAGAGCTGGAGCCCCTCACTGCTTATCCCTGAAAGTACCAGTACAAGAAGCACTCACACACAGACCCACACACACTCGCAGACACACTCACACATATATTTTAAAGTAGAAATTAATCTCTTAAAAAAAAAACTTGAAAAAAAAAGGGTTGTCTAAAAAGAAAAAAAAACTTGAAAGTCAGGCATGGAGGATGCTGGAAGTTTGAGCCCAGCCTGTGCTACAGAGTGAGATCTTGTCACACCCCTAGAGTACGTGAGCTGTTATAGCTGAAGGAGAGTAGGAGGGAGTCGGGCTTGTCTGTCTAGTTGTTGTTTCCACTCAATAGCTCCTTTACTGACAAGAATGGAGTGAAGAAGAGCTAGCAGGTGTATGGGTAGCCTTCTGGTTGGCACAACACTCCTCCATAGAAGCTTGGCAGACTGTAATATTTGCACCAGTAATTAGAATTCTGTGAATCTATCCTAAAATAGAAAATGTCCCTTAGGGTGGCGAGAGGGCTCAGTAGGGAAAGGTGCTTGCCTCCAAACAGAACAACCTGAGTTCAGCCCCTGGAACCCACGTCCTGAAAGGAGACTCCCACAGGTTGCCCACTGACCTCTATGCTCACACTGTGGCACTCATGTACCCACATACATGGACACACACAATAAGTAAATAAAATGTAACTTAAGATAATAATGTTGACCCACAAGTACCTGCTGCAGCCGTGTTTATATTAGGGAAACTTGGAGACACCTTAAGTATATGAGAGGGTCTCACAGCAGGAGAGGGATTGAGAAGGGCCCAGGTTAGCCAATAGCTAGGCCAGGTAGCACCTGGCACTGTTTCTGAAGCCAGTGTAGCAATATGGAGAAAGGCCTATGGTGTAATTATGTCAGGATTTGGTTTGCAGATCCATATATTTATACGTGTCAGAAATATGAAAACCATGGATTAGCAAACAATGCATGGACCACCTGAAAGGTCAGCGTTGGTCAGCATGCTCAGGGAAGCATGGACAGACCTGGAGCTAGATGTAGCTCAAGCTCATTGGTGGTTTGCATTTGCTGGCCATGTGATTGTTTGGGAGCTGTCCTTCCTGGTGTTGCTGTGTGTCCTAGATGCAGGAGAAGAGGCCAGGGAAGTGGCCATACTGCTCTAGGAACCCAGTGTGGGGCTGGTGCTATGGGCAGGTGGAGTCTGCCTCTTCCACATGCAGGTGCCAAAGGCTTATGTTGGGCCCAGGCTGAATTCCAGCATGTTCTCTGAAGGGAAAGGGAAACCCAGGACCTAGGCTCAGAGCAGGAGGGGGCGTACTAAGAATGATAAGACTTGTCACAGTCACACACACACACACGCACACACACACACACACACACACACTACATATCTTCCTCCTGATGCCCTTCCCCATAAACTCACATTCCTGAGGCAATTAGTTAATTAAAACCAGCTGGAATCAGGTGTTTTTAGAAGACAGTTCTAGTTACTGAAGCTTCTGAGCTGGCCTACTGTGTGCTGGGGGACGGGCCCAGGTTTGTCAGGTCTGCCTGCCCTGTCGCCTGGGCTTCTGCTCTGTCCTGCTTCCCCTAGGAGGCTCCTGCTGATCCTGCCTTTACAGTCCATTGGCATCCTTAAATAGTGATTGTGTAAGCTAATATAACAATATTTAAAAATACACCGTAAGATGTGTTTGTTAATACTCCTTAAAGGTAAACAAATGCATCTTAGCTCTCTCTTACCATGCTTCTGCTCTGCCCAGGTAAGGCACACAAAATGGAAAGAAACATCATACCAGCACCAGTAAAAAGCCAGGAGTCAGGATGCTCACCACTACCCAGGACTCCTCAAGGAAACGGGAATGTAGTCATCAGAGAGGCACAAAGCTGCAGGGGGCAAGATGACAAGAAAGGGATGCTTAAACGCCATCTTTCTAGATGCTAGCACCAAGTTGGCCTGGAAGAACTAGGCTTGCTGTCCAGGCTGAGGTTTTCTTAGACCAGTAGGGTTTCCTTTCAGCAAGTCTGAGATTCCTAGCCCCATCAGAACATCCACGATCACAGGCCTCCAGTGAGCTCTGGGCCAGGCCTGGCTCCAAGGTCTCACCTGGGAATGTGGAAGACGTGAACCCAGGCACTGCCTTCTGAGGAAAGGCAGCATCACTCCAGTTCTTATGCAGAGCCACATGCCCCTGCATAGCATGCCCCTGCTTAGCTGGGCATGTTGTCTTCCCTGGCATTGTGAGAACCTTTTTTAGATGTTTTCTCTTTGTGTTCAGGGTGCAGAGGGTATTGAGACAGGGTCTCCCTGTATAGCCCCGGCTATCCTAGAGCTCACTGTGTAGACCAGGCTGGCCTCACACTCACAGAGATCTGCCTGCCTCTGCCTCCCAGGAGCTAGCATTAAAGGTGTGAGCCACCACACCCAGCTTTTTAGGTGTTTTCTCAATCCGTGATGTACTTAGGTTCTGAGAGTGAAGCGCTGACTGCAGGTCTGGATAACACCTAGCCACTTTCCTTTCCATTTGACGATGTTTCTCCACTTCCAGCAAGGGCTGCTGGGTGCCTGTGTCTGCTCTCTACACTGTAGTCCATGTATTATACTCACGGCCATGACACAGCTCAGCATCAATGTGCTCACCACACTCACCAAGCCAAACTTAGAGGACCCTGGCCTCAGAAAGTGGTAGAGCAGGTGCTCTACTCAGCAGGTGGCGAGAGGTCAGGCGGTAAAGTTCACTGGGGATGAATAGCTAGGCTAGCATTGCAGTTCCAGAGGAGTTGGCCATGGCTGGGTCTGTCACACATGGTGAGGTTATGCACCCAGCTTTCCCTCCATGTCCTCTGCTGCCTCACTCAGAAGCAGGACAGATAAGCTGTGGCCTCTGCCTCCACCATCCTGCCCAGCTTTGTGTGATTTGCATGTTGACTCTGAGCCTTCACGTGTGTGCACTCGTGTCTCGACAGGTGACCTTGGGGAAGGTGTTGAAAGTGATCGTGGTCATGAGGAGCCTGTTCATCGATCGCACGATTGTGAAGGGGTATAACGAGAGCGTCTATACAGAGGACGGGAAGGTGAGTGGCTTGGAGTCTTGGGGAGGGGTTCTTCCTTACTCTGTCCCAGAACAGAGTTCCAGGTGAGTGATACTAATAACCAGCAGATCAGCACTGAAGTGATCCAGACTATTTCATTCTCTCCACTTGCAGTTTTCAACCTCTGCTGCTCACGGCAAGCCCGATGCCCTCACTTGAATTTCTAATTGAGCACCTTAGACCCCAGTTGCCTCATTAGACATGTCTTCTGAGGAAATAGATTTTTCTTCAAGTCAGCCAGCACATCAATAGCCCAGGGTTCCGCATTTTGCTTTTCTTAGAGTTATGAGGAAGACTCAGTTAGTTTGACACAACCCAATGGCACTCTCCTTGACTCTCACAACGAACAGGCCTTGGGAAGTCACCTCTCAGCTGCGCACTGAATACCTCAGCAGGAAGAAGCGGCTTCTTCCCACAGGTGATCTGTAGCACAGAATGCCTATTCTCCTCAGCCAAACGTGAGCCAGGGCCGAGGTGAGGAGGCAGGCACTCCCCCAGCAGGTAGCTTCCCTGGAAAGTTCACTCTGGTAGACCTGTAGTTTCTTTCTTTTTTTTTTTTTTTTAAGATGTATTTATTATTATATGTAAGTACACTGTAGCTGTTTTCAGACACACCAGAAGAGGGCGTCAGGTCTCATTATGGATGGTTGTGAGCCACCATGTGGTTGCTGGCATTTGAACTCAGGACCTTTGGAAGAGCAGTCAGTGCTCTTAACCGCTGAGCCATCTCTCCAGCCCCTGACCTGTAGTTTCTTCAGTGTGCACTCTCCATCTGGCTCTGGGGGAAGCAGCAGAGGACACTAATGAGAGATGGCAGCCTTCGTTTGTGTCTGCTCCCAAGCGTGATGAGCACCTGCCCCACAGACCCACCCAAGATCCTCCTTTCATTCTTCAGCCTGAGACACACACACACCCTTCCTCTCTTGGGACCTTTTGCTTTCCTCTTTCCAAATGTTAACATTTCAGTGTGTTTAGTAACTTCGGTTGCCACTCAATGGCCACATTATAATGAGAATAGACAGTTCTTGAAAAGCAGGTGGTAGATGTGGCTTTGCCTGTGACAGATGTTCTGATGCGGTGCTAAGGTTAACACATGAGCAAAGCACCCAGCATTCCCACGTGCTACAGACCACAGCTACCAGAGGAGTGATTGTTCCCCCAAGTTCTCTGCCTGATTTGCGTAGGTTTCCCAATTGATAGCAAATCATTTGTTGGGAGATGTCCTTTTTCTTTCTGGAAAAATCATACTGTCCTTCAAGCAAGAATGGAGAGTGAGTGTGACAGTCTGGTGGGCATGGCCTCCATGGGATTCTAAATTCTGCCTGGGTCAAGTGGGGTTTCTGATTGCTGGTCTATTCTAGAGGCCAGGCAGGCTTCGTGCACACCTCCCAGGAAGACTGGCCCCCGCTGAGCATGTAGAAGTTCATTTCTTTTGGATCTTTTCAAACTTCAGGTTGAAGATACTATAGTAACACCTAGTATGGAGCAGCTGCTGCTCACTTAGGCAGGGATTGGAGGTTGAGAACAAAGAAAGGCTGTAACTAGCACCAAGCTTGTAGAGTACTTCTACTGACCAGACCCCAACTGTCCACAGTAACACACAGGAGCACCTACACTCTACCACTGGGGACAATAGTACTTTATGCTGCACTCAAGACAAGAACTTCTCTACCATATACCTCTTGAAGGCCACTCTGGTTGCCTGCCGCGGCCATACTTTGTTTTTTCCCATCACTTCTTTGACTCCTCTTCCCTGGGGTTCTCTCCTCCCTCTGCTTTCCCCTTGCCTATTCTCAACCATGTTGCCCACACAGGGATCAATCCTTCTGTCAGGGCCTCTTCATCTCTCTGTCTCGGATTCTTTATGTCCCTGGTCTTGGTTAACTATACCACCACCCAACTGCCTAAACCTTCCTCCCTGCCACCCCTGAGGGCTGGGCCGTCAGCAGGTGCTGGCTGTCACTTCTCTGAGGCCCTCTTCCTTGCCCCTACACCCCAACACCCCCTGTCCTCTGTCTGCCCCCTGCTTCATCACTCTTGCCTTTGCTGATCTGACTCCTGCTCTTGCTAACTCACATGGAGGCTCCAGTGTCCCTGCTTCAGCCTGTGGCTTACTCTCTCCATAAACACTGTGCATACATAGGCTCTCTTGCTTGCCACCGTCCCAGTATACTTGGGACAGCCGCCCCAGAGCAAGAGGTGGGTATTAATGGGTTACAGATAGTTCCCCTCCGACTTTCTTTTACAGACCCAAGGATAGAGCCCAGGGCCTCTCACAAGTTAAGCAAGTGCTCCCTCCACCCCTGAATCATCTCCCCTCCCTCTACCCCAGCCAAGAAGTTAAGTGTGTTTAGACATTCTTAGAGCCTTTGGTTTATGGATATGCCTTATGAATGTGTTAAGAGGTATGTATTTTCTCACAAGGTCACCAAGTTTTTTTGTGGTTCCCAACTTTGTCCTCAGAGCATATTGTATTGGCAGCTTGTACAACATGCTTCTGAGATCTGATTTATGGAACAGAATCCAGACACCTTTGCAAGATCTGACCCTACCTGCCCCCATTCTCTGCATGGGTCCTGTCCACTCCCCAGCCGTGGTGCCCACGTGGTCCTAAGACAGCCAGGCTGTTACTCCCATTTGCCTACTCTAACTTTCCCTAGGTGCTTGCTCTCTTACTCCACGCCTGGGCTCGTCTCTCCCTCTCCCCTTTTCCCCTTCCCTCTCCTTCCCTCCTGCCAGCCCCTATCTACTAGCTTAAATGACTCAGTGAGTAACCCTCTTGCCCTTCCAGTGTTCAGCCTGTCCTTTTGGCCATAACTGCCCTCAGACTGACTCGTGTTACAGAACGGGAGGCTGGAACCAGTCCTGTGGCCATGTCTTAAGGGTAGACCTTAGTGCTTGCAACAGCCTGGAAGCACTGTTGTGTGTGGGAGAGAGGCTGATGGGATAGCCTGCCTGAGAGGCAAAACTGCTTTGCTGAAATGGAAACCTGAAGAATCAGGAAGCAGCAGGCATTAGAATCATAAATGATCAGACTAATGGGACACACATGAACCCATATACACAGCCTCCTCATGAAAGATTGCTGTATCTCCACTGTACAGCAGAAAGTGGGCATTTTAGGGGAACCTGGGTTTGAGGATGATTTGTCTCAAAGTGTGGTGGGGCACTGTCTCAAGCAAGGAGGTAGAGCATGTAGCTAGTATAACAAAAGTTATATTATGCTGAGGACCATCACACAAGGTCCACACTAAAATTTCTAAGTATGGTCCTAAGCCTATCTCCCCAAGGCTGTTCAGCTGTGTGACATATCTTAGCTGAAGATCAGATCTAGTTTCTAACAGAAGTCTCTGATTTAAGAGTCAGTATCCTGGGGGAGACTCTCCAGCCACAGGGCAGATCAAGGTGTTGTCGCTCCAGATGTGCAGAGCAGAGCACAGTTGACATCATGGGTTCTAGGACTGTGTCTGGTTATCCTGAGTGGGGGATGTCACTGGGTTCCGGTTCTCAGGTTCTCAGCAGCCGTGGATGTAGTAGGGATCCTGACTAAGCTGTTTTTACATGTCTAAAGAGCATTTTTTTTAACTGTGCTCATTACAGGCAGGAATCTCGATCCCATTTGCACCTGTGTACATGGGCTCATGTAGCAGGTAGGGACCTCAAAACAAGACCAAGGCTGGCAGGGGCAGACCTCAAGTGGCAGAGAAGCTTTGAGTGGGCTGGCCGGCCTAAGGCCAACTGCTCCTCACTGTGTCATTAGAGCCAGTTTCTTAAGCACTTTACAAAAGAGAAAGCACTGCAAATGTCTGGTTCTGAGTGCTGAGCCTGCAGTGGGCACACTTATGTCAAGCAAAGTGTCAGATTTTGGAAACACCATTGGAGCTCAGGGTCTGGTCTGCAGGACCGTCCCTGGCCGTTCTGCTGTTAGGAAGTTGCAGCCCTGCATTTGTTCAACCACTGCCTGGGCTTAGGGCTTATTCTGCTTGTTCTGCTATGGAGTTCAGCCTGGGGTGCACTGGATGGACTCATAAAGCCTCCCATGGCCTTAACCTCTTGCCCTGTGTGGTTGTCCCATGTGCTGGTCCCCAATACATTGTCTTTAGTGCTGAGTGGTGGCCAGCCATCCCCTCCCCTCACCCACAGTTTCCAGCCAGCTCTTCCCACCAACATCCGTCCCACACACTGTCGGCTTGCACCTTGCTGTAACAATCACTATCTTGATGTCCTGTCTTTACCCACGATGCATATTTTTGATACCAAGCACCGGTACCCTCATTCTTCTAAGAATAAAACTGCTGTTCAGACTTAGTGACCTCTTTGGCTGCAATCAGGGAGTAGGGCCATGACTCAGCATGTTAACAGGCAGGGTGTGGGAACACCTGGCCATTGTCCTGATTTTCTATCAGTCAGGCTGAACAGATGGAAAAAATAGAAGTGTCTCTGTTGAATTTATCTTATTAGGGGATTTAGGTTATGTTAATGCTATAGCTTCATTAATTACCCCATATCAATAAAAAAAAAAAGACAGCTTTTAGCCTTCGAGCTTAAGAGAGGAGAAGAAATGGTGGTATCAAAGGGAACCTTCAAAGACAGCCAGAGCTGTCTCCAGGGTAATTTCTGATCCTGCATTCTTCCCACTTCAAAGTTGGATGTGTGTGTGTGTTTGGGTCGAGGGGGTTGGGGGAAGCTTGAATCTGATTTCTCTAATAAGTGTTGGCATCAGCCCTGTTTGATATTAGATGCAGGGAACATTTTGATTTGTTATAGCCTTTGAAATTGTTCAGACGACCTTCAGAAAAATGGCCTCTTGTTACTTGTGGGGAAAAGGGTGAGAGCCGGGAAAGGGGATGAATCCAGCTGGGCTCCTGCACAGAGGCCGCCCCAAAGTTGTGCTTTCAGCAATTTTTTGGTAACAAATGCATGTCCTGATTGAAAGTGAAAGTTGAAGAATAATAGAGGTATAGCATTGCTCTCCTGGGAAGCTTGTTTCCTCTCTTCCTCTGGGAGGGTGAGCACACCTAAGAAGATGGCCACACACAAGTTTTCCATGGCTCTGAAAACTTGGGCAGCTGCAGAGAATCCCTCACTGGTGCCCAGTTGTATCCTTAAGCCAGATGGACAGGTCTGTCTTGCAAGTCAGAGATCCCTTTAAAAGGTTGAGGCCCACTTCGACTTAGGAGCTTCGTTTGGAAGTGTCCATTTTAGATCATTTAAAATTCTCTGTGTGTGCCGCCTTTTGAAATGAAATAAAGAATTGATAACTTTCTGATAAGCTGCCAGCGCTTTCTCGTACTGCTAAGTGAATGTTAGTGGCAGTGATTGGCGGAGCAGCAGGCCTGCCATGGATTTGTGAGGCCAGATCTCTGCAGGAGCACCCCAGAGAGGTGGGGCAGTGACATTGGGGAGGAGGGGCTGAGTAGAAAGGCCCTGGGCCTCTGACACAGGCCTGCTTCCAGGCGCCCCACTCCTTAGCCATGATGCCCTCTGAGCCTCAGTTTCCCTATATGTGTGTTAGAAGTCAGTCTTATGCATCAGCACTGGAAGGGGGCCCTGCTGACCACAGCATGAGTGAGAGATCAGCAAGGACAGGGTGACCTTGCCTTTGGTGTCACACCATGCTTTTAGAGGGTTTGGGGGTTTGTTTTGTTGTTTTGACATATTGGTATCTTATCCTAAGGAAAGATATGAGCACCCACTCATCTGCAGAGTTGCATTTCACTCCCTGCAAATAGCCCCTGCCCCCACCTGAACCCACACCAGCCCTAGCACCCTTAGCTGCCTCTGTCCACCAGGCTCCACAGGCAACTGACTTGACCTTTTCTTTTTCTTTTTTTTTTAAGTTTTTTTATTATTATAAATAAGTACACTGTAGCTGTCTTCAGACACACCAGAAGAGGATGTCAGATCTCATACGGGTGTTTGTGAGCCATCATGTGGTTGCTGGGATTTGAACTCAGGACCTTCTGAAAAGCAGTCGGTGCTCTTACCCACTGAGCCATCTCACCAGCCCGACTTGGCCTTTTCAAGTCCTTCAGACACGGCCCAGTATTCTGAGGGGAGGTTCACACTCTTCCTGACGTCCCAGTTCCAAATAATGTCTTCTTCACTGAAGGTTTGCGACTTCCAGAGTGCTCCCCTTTTAACATTGCAACTAGCAAAATAAAGTTAACAATGCTTGCCTTTGCTGCAAATAAGTGAGAGCTAATAAATGTTCGTTGAGCTCAGCCTTGACTTCCTGAAATGAATTTCTGAGTCCTTCCTGGCCCTAAAGAGAGACAGAGCATTGACTCCAGAGCTCATTTAAAGGGCTTTCTCTAGCATAAACCTAGCAGAAGATCAAGTCTATGCCGCCTGACTCAGGTTCAGAGCAGAAGGGGAGCCATTGTTACTGAGTCCCTTTCTCAGCCGTGTGTGCCAGGTCAATGGACTGTATTGTCCAAGCTTTGCTGGCCCACATGCTAGCATCATCCTCTAGCCTTCTGAATGACTGACTTGGAACTTCTGGAAAGGAGGCATGGTGAACAGGCAAGGCGGCTTTCAAATATCCACACTTAGTTTGCAAGGGTCCATTCTTAACGAAACATGTGGGCTTTTCTCTGGAAGTTTTGTTATTTTGTGTTGTTTTAAGATTTTGTAGATATTGAAGGTCTCTTAAAATGATTGTTTAAGTCAAGTCTTTTAGTGTGTGCAACTCCCATCTCCATGTCTTTGTGGCTGGTATCTTTGTGGCAGTGTGCTGTGTGTGGTGTGAACAGGCAGGAGGTGTCAACAGTGCTGGCTGGAAATGAGAGAAAGAAGTTCCAAAACAGATGCGGCTCTTCCTTAAACATTGATTTAAAGTCCTTGGCATTGTGATCTGGCTAGAACTAAGACATGCAAAGTCATTCCCTCCCCTGCCCTCCCCCAGTCCCTGGGCAGTCTTTAAATGCTGCATTCCTTAAACCCTGAGCTGAACTTGCACTGAGGTCACCTGAGCCTGACTCCACCCACACAGGCTGGCAAGGGTCAGAATGGAGAGTGTGGGGAACTAAATGTGTGCATTCTTTTTTTTTTTTAACGATTTATTTATTTATTATATGTAATTACACTGTAGCTGTCTTCAAACTCTCCAGAAGAGGGAGTCAGATCTCATTATGGATGGTTGTGAGCCACCATGTGGTTGCTGGGATTTGAACTCAGGACCTTCGGAAGAGCAGTTGGTGCTCTTAACCACTGAGCCATCTCTCCAGCCCCCTTTAAAATCTGTTTTTTTAAGACTTATTTATTATTATACATAAGTACACTGTAGCTGTCTTCAGATGTACCAGAAGAGGGCATCAGATCTCATTATGGGTGGTTATGAGCCACCATGTGGTTGCTGGGATTTGAACTCAGGACCTTCAGAAGAGAAGACAGTGCTCTTACCCGCTGAGCCATCTCACCAGCCCCCGTATGCATTCTTTTACATTTATTTATTTTGTCTATAAACATGTGCATTCAGAGGTAAGATGGCAGCTTATGGGAGTCAGTTCTCTCCCTCACCATGTGGGCCCTGGGGATTTGATGTTGCCTCTCTAGGGGGTATTTGGCATTGGGGACATGCTGTTAGGAGGTCATGGGGATATAGCAGGAGTGATTTAGTGTGGGTAGTACGGTACATTTTCCCAGTATGGGTGTGTGATCAGAGATCCACATTATCTCTAGAGCTATCAGCTCTAGAGCCATTCTGCAGGTAATCCTGACAGACACTCTGCTCTTCAGCATGTAAGGTGTTGGGTACCTGAGGCTTAACAAGAAACCAATCCCACCGGGCAGTGGTGGCACACACCTTTAATCCCAGCACTTGGGAGGCAGAGGCAGGCGGATTTTTGAGTTTGAAGCCAGCCTGGTCTACAGAGTGAGTTCTAGGACAGCCAGGGCTACACAGAGAAACCCTGTCTTGGAAAAAAAAAGAGAGAGAGAGAGAGAGAAAGAGAGAGAGAGAAAGAGAGAGAGAGAAAAGAGAGAAAAGGAAAAAAAGAAAGAAAGAAGGAAACAAACAAACAAACAAGTCAATCCTGGAGCAGGGTGGGAAAAAAAAAAGAAGCCAATCCTAAGTGAAAAAGATCTGAGAAAGGAATTCGTGCCAGGGTGTGACCCAGCTTCCAGTTTCCAAGGACTCTGAAGTGACACACTCACTTTCTGTGGCTCATAGGCATGTCCTCATGCAGCCACTTCCCCTGCATCCTACTGTAGCAGATCAATGTGACAGCACACAGGCCTGAGCTGCCCCAGGTCAGTCTTGTAGTTGACCACCAGTCAACCCCAAAGTCAGGACCAGGAGACCCATTCACTGGCTGTTTCAATTTGCTCGGCTCCTGACCTCATTATATTAAAGTCACCTGTCTAGCAGCTCTGGGACACAGAGAACTTCTTCACTTGTCATTACCCGTGAGTGGCAGCCCAGCCCCTGCAGTCTCTCTCTTAGAGGAATTCTGGGTTTGCCATTCATCATTTGTTCTGAAGTCTTAAAACATGCAGCCAGACTTGTATGGGTTGCTGTGCAAGCCTGGGAAAGCAGAAATGGCTTCAGTTACGTCTGAGATACTGCGGTGCTGTGCATGAGACCCCAGTGGGGGTGGGGAGACTGGACTGGTTCCCCTGAACTCTACCCACATCTCATCTGGGACCTCATGCTTCCTTGTGTGTGCAATCCAGTCTCCTTAGATCAGGGCCTTCTAACTCCGCCTGTTCCAGAACACTCTAGGGATGCTGCTGAGAAACAAAAGTAAGGAGCTGCCTCACAAGCCGGCTCCAGCCCTCCAAACTCAGCCAGATGGGAGAGCAATGAACATGTAGCTTAGAAAACAAAACTCTCTGACAGTGGCGTGGTGTCTCTGACTCTTGCCTGCCCTTGGGACTCTTTTCCTCCTACTGATGGCCTCATCTAGCTTCCATATGAGGGTTTGCGTCTGGTCTTACTGAACTTGTTGTGCTGTGTTTGGCTCATGTCTCTGGCAGGCCTGCTCTATTCTAAAGAGAAGCAGAGAAGGAATGGATCTGGGGAGAGGGAAGGTGGGGGTCTGGAACTGGGAGGAATCGGGGAGGGGAAATGGCCATAGGGTGCAATTATGAGAGAATAAATAAAAATATGGAACACCCGCCCCCAGGGCTGTCAGTGCTGGCCCAGTGTGAGCAGCCAGATGACCCTGCCATGCCTTCTATGAGAGGCGACCTTCCTCTTCATCTGGAAAGCCAAGGCCATTCTGGAGACTAAATGAAGGCATGTGTAGGGTCTGCTGTGACTCCTAGCGTGGAGAACTATCCTCACACTACTGGTTTTCTGTACCCAGCAGTGGCCTGCTAATGCCCATGATGTGGGCCAGGCCCAACACCTCTGCCCACAGGGTGGACTTTACTATTAGAAAAAACTAACTTCTCAAAAAGGAAAGGAAGTGGATGTCAAGAATGTTCTGACTGATAACTGTGAAAAGCCTTCCTGACTATAGTGACATTGAGCCTGAAGGAAGGAGGAGCCATGTGCCAGCTTGCTTGAAGGACGATCCAGGCAAAGAGCATAGGGTGATTTAGCACTTCAAGGGATACAAGAACCTTGGGGAGAATCAGGCTCTACGGTGGGCAGGGACCTCAAGCCCTTGGGACTGGAGGTGGATGACCATAGATCCCTTCATTCTATTCCTTAAGTCACCTGGAAGTTGGTAAAGAAAAAACTTAGACAGGCCACAGCAGGCCTTTGCCACTGGGCCCTCTCTGTCACTTTTTTGTTTCTTTGGGTTGACTGAAACTGATGCTAATTCTTCTCTACTCAACAGCTAGACATATGGTCCAAATCCAACTATCAAGTATTCCAGAAGGTAAGTAAGTGTTCCTCCGTAGTGTACTCAGGAGACATAGGCAAACTAGAATGCCTTTGGGTATAAGCTTTCCCAACTCAGGGGCTGTCTGGCTATCTGTCTGTCTGT
>NW_022196897.1:17336192-17376150 GCF_008632895.1 Mastomys coucha
ATCTATCTATCTATCTATCTATCTATCTATCTATCTATCTATCTATTTATTTTGGTTTTTGAGACAGGGTTTCTCTGGCTGTCCTAGAACTCGCTCTGTAGACCAGGCTGACCTTGAACTCAGAAATCTGCCTCCCAAGTGCTGGGATTGAAGGCATGTGCCACCACTGCAAAGCTCGGGGGCTTTTTAAAAAGCGAGGAGGGGGGTGGTGGTGAGGTGGTGAGGTGGGTAAGAGCACCGACTGCTCTTCCGAAGGTTATGAGTTCAAATCCCAGCAACCACACAGTGGCTCACAATCACCCATAATGAAATCTGATACCCTCTTCTGGTGTGTCTGAAGACAGCTACAGTGTACTCATTTATAATAATAAATAAATTTAAAAAAAATTAAAAAGTGAAGGGGGGGATGAAAGGTTGGAGCTGTGATTTGGTCGAGGTAGAGCCCTTGCCTAGAATGCACGAAGCTGTAGGATGTATTGACATGGTGGCATACACCTGTAATCCCAGCCTTTAGAACGTGGAGGTAGGAGAATCAGAAGTCCCACGCCGTCCTCGCACAGGAGCTCCCTGAGCTACAAAAGTGGGGGGTGGGAGGGAAAATTTGACATGCATTTATAAGACATGGGGAAACAGGTAGTTTAAGGATGGGTGGAGCAGGGGAATAGCCTCGGAGGGTCATATTTTGATTCTGAGGGAATAAGTGGTAGTTCTAGTGTCGGAGCCCAGGGGATTGTATGCTCGCACAGGGGCTTGCTGTGTATAGTGTAGACCTATATCAAGGCAGAGACTTTCAGATGATCCCAAGCTCCACAGGGTTTCTCAGCCCCTGTGGTTGGCCCGAGGGCATGGAGATGGCTGAGAGAAGCAGGCAGCACTCAGCCCAGCCTGCTCCACTCCACCTCCTGCCCCATGACTGCTTGCTTAGCTCTTCCCTGAACAGCCATAAAGAACTGTTAAGACAACTGAGAAATGGGGCTGGGAGAGCAGTTCAGTAGCTAGAAAGCTTGTTGCTCTTTCAGAGGACCTGCGTTTATTCCCAGCTTACATATAAGCAGCTTACAAATGATCGGGTGTGTTCTTTTGGCCTCTAAGGGCAGAGGGCACTGCACACACCCAGGCATTCATGCAAGCAAAGTACCCATACACATAAAAATTAAATTTTTAAAAATTTAAGTGAAGGTCCAGCAGCAGTGGCACACATCTTCAATCCCAGCACTTGGGAGGCAGAGGCAGGCGGATTTCTGAGTTTGAGGGCAGCCTGGTCTATAGAGTGAGTTCCAGGACAGCCAGGGCTACACAGAGAAACCCTGTCTCAAAAAAAAAAAAAAAAAAATTAAATGAAAAATTATATGAGAATTCCGTTCCTCAGCTCCGAGAGCTTGAAGCTCCTAACAATGTGGCCCCACTGTGTGTGAGCACTTGGGCCAGCTCCCCTGCAGGCAACACCCTTGTCCCCTATGCTCTGGACTGGCCCGACAGTTGCCATCTCATCTGTTCTCCTGACAAGGACATCAGTGCTTCTCTGCAGTTCCCTTTCCTGTTGCCAGGCTCTGTGCTCGGTCCAGGAATACCAGGGGGATAACACAAGTAGACAGGCTGTCCAGGGGCTGTGCCAGGCGGCCAGAGGAGGGATGGCCTTCAGACAGAGTGCTCAGGAGGATTCCATGAGGAGTCTTAAAGAGCCCTGGTTAGGCAAGTCTCTCAGGCTGTGGACAGAATGTGGATACTGTGCTCTGGTTGGTAAGACATACCTCAGGGACCACTCAGAGCTGGGACACTTGGCCCAAGTTCTCCCATGAGTAAGTAGTGCCCAAGGTGTGCCAAGAGGCATAGGCTTTTTTGTTCTCTTAATTAAAGTGGAATTTGCATAATATAAAGTGAGCTATTTTAAAGTGAACAGTTCCTTGGAGTTGGGTAACTGCTTTTTCGCCAGCCTTCTGTCTAGATCACCAGCATTTCACCCCTATGAGAGAAGCCCCTTGCTCAGAATGCAGTCAACAGAGGCCATGGTGGCTACCCTCTCATCACTGTGACCACAGTCCTGTTTGCAATCATATGCACAGCCTGAGGGAATCTCATACACAGGAGCATTCAGGAGTCATGACCTTGTCACACCTAAATAAAGTGTGCTATCCTGAAATAAGGTTTGCCCTACATCGGAAAAGCCAGCAGTGCCAAACCAGAGCCAGGGCTGCTAGAGTAAGGATCCAGCAGGGAGACAGAGTTCAGAGCTGCTGGGACCCAGCAGTTGGAATGACACTGCCCATATCCAGGGTGGATGGATGCACTCACACACACACACACACACACACACACACACACACACGTTTCCATGGTAACTCTGAACCCAGAAATGAGCCATCAGTGTCAGGGCTTCAGAGGATGTCATTAGTGGTCTAAAGGAGTAGTTGACATGTAAGGTGGAGTTAGGCGAGCTAACCAAGTATGTGCCCAATAAGGTGACTTAAATAAGATTGTTAATTAGTATGGTTTGAATGTAAATTGTACACCATAAAGTTATGTGTTTGAAACTAGCTGGTGGCACTATTTCAAGAAATTGTAAAACTTGGGAGGTCAGGCCTGCCTAGAGGAACTAGGCTGCTGAAGGTCAGGCCTGGAGTTTTGTGCATCCACTCTGTTCTGGGGAGGAGTGAGGTGGTGTAGAATCCCAGCCGTGCACTCAGCAGCTCTAGAGCCACCTGCTCCCACATCTTGTTCTCCTTGTGGGTCTGTGCCCTCAAACTGAGCCCAGATGAGCCATCTCTCCACTTGTTGGGTTTTGGCCACAGTGCTGAGGAAAGTAGTTATAACAAGGTCTGTCTGGGCCATCTGTGCAGTTCTTGCATAAAGCTCAAAATGTTTCAAAAGCAAGAACATCATTCAACTGAAAACATCATTGTACTGGGTCTGCATTCCTTCAAACACTGTCCCTAGAAACATAATGGGATGGAACCTTGCTCCCATCCCAGAGCTGAATGGAAGGAACTGTGAAGGCCACGTCCAGCCTTCAGTTCCCGGGACCTATGCGGGCTCTGTGTGCTTGCTAAGCTACCAAGCTGGAGATATTTGCATGGTTGGCATGGCTGGCATAGCTGGCGTGGGTGCCACTTTAGCTATAAACATTAGTATTTTCCATGTTGTTCTTGACAAACTTCTTTCCATTGTGACTGCAAAGAGAAGAAAGAAAACCACTCATGCCAGAAGAGTCAGCATCGTTAAAACTGGTGTTTGTATTTCCTTTAACCTGGTCCTTACCTTTGTGCCCTCTGTGGCATCATAATGAATTTCTTCTCTAGACCCTACAGTGGCCCTCAGGATTTCTCAAGCCCGGAGGCCTGGCAACCTGCAGCCCAGAGCCTGGTCTATGGTTGTGAGCCCACCCTGGGAGTAAGGCCTCCTTGCCATGCTTTCTTAAAAACTGCTCCGTGCCGTGGGAGTCGTTTTTTAATGTATGTGGGACGTTATTAGGGACTCAGGCAGAGTGTGGAATGGGGATTTTCTGAAGCACAGACTTAGACTGTGCTACCATGCTTTTACCCACCCCTCCCTGGAAACAGACTGCCATGCAGTCTTTGTCAGAGCTTGCAGACACACACAGCGACAGAGTCTAAAATGGACAGTTGGAGAGGTACATGGCCACCCGCCAGTCTCCCTGTGTACTTTACACGGCCTCTCTGCAGTAGTGAGGATGGACTGACCCACACGGTGGTGCTTTACCCACCTAGAGCAGTGCCCAGACACTTCGGGTTCTATGTCCTCTCCCTGGCCCTATTATATCTAAATGATTAACCTCCAGTGCTCACCTACCCTGGGTTAAAGACTGCCACCATACAGATGTCAAGGGTCTCCTTAAAAGGAAGGACAGGTAATGGTGAGGTCTCTGCCTCCTCTCAGGGGCAAGTAAGACTTCCTACTAGAGATTGCCTGTGCTGTCAGATGGAGGGATAGCTGAGAAAATAATGTACTACGGAATCCAGCTTAATCCTCTCAGTAAAGCTTCTGCTAATCATGCCCCATGGAATGGGTGTGGTGCAATGTCACATTAGAGAGCCCGTGCTTCAAGCTTGCAGAAGGGGCTGGTGGCAGGAAGAAGGTGCATCTGGCATCCTGTTCCCTGCTCCATTCCCTGCCCACAGACGGCCACACATAGACAGCAGAGCTGGGGCCACTCTGTGCAAGGCTAGTCTGGCTTGCACAGCCTTCTGAGTGATGGTTAGAGTTGGGATTCAAAGCGCCAGATAGCAGGGCTGGTTGGTCCTTGTAAGCTTTGCTTTTTAGGAACCCCACCCCCACCCCTTTCTCACTTCTGTTTGCCTGTCCCCCACATAAATGTGGTGTGTGCTTGTTGATGCTGCTGGGCTCTCCTGCACCTCTCAGCCCAGTAGATAGCCAGCATAGGCCTCAAGGTCAGATTATTGAGAAAACCCTAGCCCAGGGCAGTAAGTTCCTCTGGGTCAGGAGGGCAGTCACTGTGACAAGGAAGTTCTGTCCCCTAAGTCGGGGGACTTCAGCAGAATCACCCACTTCCTGAAGAGCTTGACTTCAGAGTAGACTGCATTAGTACACCCAATTCTGAGCTGAGACTCCCTGGCCATTGCAGAAGCTTGAAGCCCCACCCCCACTACCCAGTGCTCTGAGGGCACCTTTTTCCCTTTCCTGACACAATTGTACTGCTTCAGGGGCCCTCGGGAGGGCAGGAAGCCCCTGAACTTCCCTCTGGATAGACGGGGACTGGTACCTTAGAGAGCCAAAGCAAACTTATCCATGTCTTTTTACTTCAGGAACCAGAGCAGGGGAAGGCAGGCCACTGTCACATTGTCCAGAGGCCCGTGCTCAAGCCCCTCAGTCAGAGCCGCAGCCCCTGTGGCTCTGTAGCAAACCAGTCCTGAGGAGTGAATGCTTGCCTTTTGTCTGAGGACACTGACTGTCAGCAAGCCTTCTTCTATCTTACTCGTTAGACTCCGTACCCAAGTGCAAGGCAGAGGCTGCTTGGCGGACAGCTTGCTGTGAGGCTCTGACTGCCAACAGGTGCCTGTCATTTACTGCACTACCCCAGAGGCGTCTTGCACTTCATCCTAGGGCGAAGCGGCTTTTTATAGCCAGTGAGTTTCCAGCAGTGTGGATTCAGAGAATGAAATACAGAAATAAGGGGACCCTCTGAAAGGCCAGAGCCACAGAGCCAGCAAAGGCTTCAAGCAAGTTCACATTTTCCTGCCATTTAAACTCTGCTGGGGCACTCACTGTTTTGACCTTTAACCCCCTCATTTCAAAACAGTGTGCATTTTCCCCCAGCATCTGGAGGGGGGTGCATGGCAGGGGAAGTGAGAGCCTGTCTGCAGCCACTCGCTGCATGAAGTCCTTGCAGGGGCTAGAGAAAGGTGAGAGAGCATAGAGACCCCAGACAGACAGTGTGGGGGCGTAAAAAGTCTCTAAGGAGCTAGTGTACCCTCCTGAGGGCAGAAACCAAACCTCGCCATTGGCCTCGGAAGTCTACTCTTAGCCGTGGCCATTGTTCCACAGTCAGCAGATGGTGCAGAAACCGCCATGTCCTGCACCACAGTACACAGCTGGGGTACCCGTGGGGTGCCACTGCCCTCTTCACCTCTTTGTTCACTCGGCTATTCTTTGATGTGAAAGACGGGGGCCTTTTCTGGGAATGGTCTCTGCAGAGGTGCCACTGAGTGTACTCATCAGGAGGGTGGGCAGAGTCAGCCCAGGAGACTGGCGCTCTAGAAAGAGGCTGTGTGCACTGAGGCTTGCTTGACTCAGTACTGTCCCACAGTACCCTCATATCCAAGTCCCAACACAGGAAACTTCCAGAGGACAAGAGCCCTCCTTCCCTCAGCGAGGCTGAGCTGGGTGTGACCTGAGCACTGGCCCCTGCTTTGGCATCTCACATCACCCAGGGGCTCACTCACTAGTCTCTGAGTGCCCCTGCCAACCTCCTACATTGCTCCTCAGAAAAAATAATTCAACCAAGACTCGTGGCCAATGTGCCACAACTGAAAGTCTAGAGAGGTAGAGGTTGTGGTGAGAATCTCGGGCCACACCCTACCCAGCCCTTGTACCAGAGAGGCTCTCGAACTTTAAGGGACCCTCACAAGTGTGTCCCAAGTGGACAGAGCTGAGGGGACAGTTTTCACAAGTACCAGGACAGATGAACAGCTTCATGTAGACAGGTAGGTTCCTGATGGTGGTACACAGGAGGAAGAAGTGTGTTCATCTGGGAGTAGGCTGTTGAATTGTAGGAAAGAGAGGCAGAGGATCCCTTAGGCATCGTAGAGGGTATTGTGCCCTCAGCCACCAGCCGGTCCAGACTGATGTCTGGCTAAATATCCACCTAGGCTTAGGAGCCAAGGGAGAGAGGAAGAAGTGTCTGGGCTGAGCTGGCTGCCAAGAGCCCCAGCCACCACCTTCCCTGAGGGCTGCTCCACACCCTCTCCTCCAAGAACAGATTTCCGCATTCGCATTTGTTGGCCTCTTATAGGCCTGAGCCCCTTTCCTTCAGGCACCCTGCTGGGTGCAGTGTGGTCACAGCTCAAGTACTCAAGTGCACCCAGCTGTGCCTAGCCAGCCCAGTGGCCTATTTGATTTACTGAGTTACCCCAGAAGTGGTTTGTGGGTTTCTGCCATTAGAGGGGTCACAGGGCAATCATTCATTATCATCTCGATTGTTCCCTTCTTGGAGGGAAGGGACACAGGACAGGCCATCAGATCTGACAGTTACTTCTGAGAAGACCGGCTGCTCCCATTCCTGCCCCCCCCCCCCCCCCCCCCCCCCCCCCCCATCCCACAGCTCAAGCTGCCAGCACTGCTGGTCTACACGCTCCAAGTCTGGCTGCTTCCCATCATGCTCCCTAAAGTGACTGTTCCAGCAAGAGCCATCTGCAGGTGGTCAGATCCTGGCCCTGCCTCCTCAGTTTGCTCATCTGTATTGGAGAGAGCATGCTGTCAGGGGAACTGATATCATAGGCAGGACATATATAGTTACCTTCATGTACAAGTGATCCCTACTGCCCTGCCTCAAAGTGACCTTTCCTCCTGAGGAAGGCCCCCTCCATCTCCTCTGCTCCCTACTGGCCAGTTTCCATTGCACAGTGGACCGGGCACTTTATATACACAGCTAGCATAGCACGGGCTATGCTATGCTATGGACCTCTGGCCAAGAATGTGTCCTGCACAGGCTCAGCTCCTACCTCTGCACAGAGGGGAAACAGATCACACCTCCTTCAGGTTGAGAAGATCATCCATGGTGAGGGGCTTGACACTAAGCTTTCCTGGCAAGTGTATGTATAGCATGTGCTATTCCTGCTGCTGTCTCTGTAGCTGTCACAGGGGCTGAGGACCACAGAACCTGGAATCTACAGCTATTTATGTGCATGCCCCTCCATTTTAAAGAGAAGCATTGCTTTAAAAGAAAGATTTATTTATTATTATATGGAAGTACACTGTTGCTTGTTGTGATCATAAAAAGAGAAAGAGCTATAAGAATATGTTCTGGCGAGGTGTGGGGGAAGGGTGTGCCTCAGTGGGCCCATGCCGAGGCATCCCTTTCCCCTGAAGGACCAGACACAGGCTGGTATAGTATAGAATAGAGTTTATTCAGGAGGAGGGGAGGAGGGGAGTTAAGAGGGTAGCAGAGGCAGAGAAAGGCAGAGAGAAGGAGAGCGTAGAGAAGTAGGGGATGGCCATGACTAGGTTGAGAGAGGGGGAAGGGAATGGGGAGAGAGGGGGAGCAAGAGGTAAGGGAGAGGAGCAGGAGTAAGAAAGAGAGAGGAGTGGGCAAGCAGCCCCTTTTATAGGGCCAGGCCTACCTGGCCGTTGCCAGGTAACCATGGGGAGGTGCATATCTGGCTGCTGCCAGCTATCTGTGGGGGTGGAGTTTATACAGAATGCTAACATTGCTCTCTTCAGACACACACCAGAAGAGGGCATCAGATCCCATTACAGATGAGCCACCATGTGGTTGCTGGGAATTGAAATCAGGTCCTCTGGAAGAGCAGTCAGTTTTCTTAAGCACTGAGCCAACTCTCCAGCCCATGCATGTCTCCATTTTAAGGGAGGTATTTTTGTAAACTAAACTGAAGATCCAGCTAGCATGGCAAGCCCAGCCACTCCCACCAAAGCCTCCTCCATCTTCCTGGCCCTGATATCTCTTTCCCTAGCCAAAGAGTGGGCAGCTTTGGTGTAAAATACACAAGAATTAAAGCTGCCAGCTATACCCACTGAGCAACTTGATAGGCCAGGACTTGGGATAGTATGTACAGTCCTGAGGACACGTCTCCCTCCAGTGACACCAACCTTATATGGCCTGTAGTGGATACACTGATCCCCACAGCCATTGCCTTGTTACTGCATATCTGATGGAGAAGTAGGTATGACTATGTCAATTCCAGAAATGCGGCACATAGTAAAGGTGAGCAGTTCAGGTTCTCCAGGCCAAGACTTCACTGGCAGCCAGGGGCAGCCAGCAATGGCCTGGCATTTTACCATCTCATCTAGGGAAAAGCCTCGACTTCTTAATCTTGAGAAACTGTCAAGGACCCACCATGTGGCTCTCCTCAACCCTGCTATGTGAAAATGCACAGTGGTCAGAACCTTGGAGAGTTCCCCAGCACCAGGAAGACTGTGGTGTCGCTGTTCTCCCAGGCCCCGGGCTCTCTCCTCCCATCCTGTGTGCTGCATCCCCTCCCCTCCAACTGCCTGAGGCCTTCCCACTAAATCCCTTAGTCTGGGTCCTACTACTATGTTTGTGTTGCCCAGTGCAGAGACATGCTGCTCTCTAATGTCCAAAGCTGGCCCAGGGACAAAAATGCAGCCCAGGTGGCCTCATTCCCAGAGAGTGCAGCCTGGAGATGGAGCATCTGGTCACAGTCCTGCACACAGTGCCAGACTCAATTACCCAAAGGGCTGTAGAAGTACACACAAGAAAACTAGCCCTAAGCACCAGGTGCCTGTCAGGACAGGGAGCCACCAGGTGCCTGTCAGGACAGGGAGCCACCAGACTGAGTACCAGTACTCTAAGGGCTTAGAGAAAAGAGCACTCCAGACAGGGTCAGACAGCAGTGCTGTCTTAGACAGGATCACAGGTCACCATATTGTCAACGATGAGCTGAAAGGAGACTGAGGCACACCAATCTATGCCAGATGTTTAAGCACGCAGTCATCCATGGAGGCCATCAACAGCCAGTCTGCCTGGGCCCAGGGAATTGAGAGCTTCTTCCAGACGTCAGTGGTGTCATATCTGAAACCCTAAAGGGTTACTGTAGGCTGCCCCACCCAGATGCTAATTTTTGGAAGCCCGAGTTTGTGCCTGCTAGAACCTGTCTTAAGCATGTTGCATCTGCAGGCACGTACTTCTCAAATGCAGGACTTGATCTCAAAGGTGTGTAAGGGATTTGAGGCTGATAGAGCAGCTGGGTCTGTTTCCACCTCTCCTCTTTGACCCAGCCAGCCTGCTGATCATGTCCCAGAAGTCCCAGGCCAGCATGACCTGGCCCCAGTGACAGCGGTAAGCTCTGCAGAGCCCATGCAGATGGCTCCTTCATCACACAAAGCAGAATATCGATTTTGCTGGAGTAATCCCCAGTCCCTGTGGGCCTCCGGTCTTCCTCTTTGGGCCCCCAGGCCTGCTGAGCCTACGGCACACAAATCCTGTCTCCGATTAGAGACTAGGGCTGCATAATAAGCGGTAAATCCCCTGCCTGCTTCTGCCCTGCCGTGCCTTCGTCCGTGTTATAGAAGCTTCTGTCTGAGACTCTCCTGTGGCCCCCAACACCACTTTCAGGACTCGGAGCATTCCAATTTTGAGATAATGGTGACTCCTTTTCATAGAATGAAGACTTCTAAGGCCGCCTTCAGGATTCACCCTAAAGCTTGTGCAGGGGTGCTATCAGGGCTGCCATCTCTTTAACCCTTAACATGCCAAGCTCCCATAGCTGGCTCCAGACACCACAAATAATTTACTCCTGAGCATTGCTTGGGGCTCCTCCTCACAAGTTTGGGATTGCTGTTGTCTCCGAGCCCTAGATTGCCTGGGCTGGCCCCTCCACAGTGTTAAAGCATCTTCACCCACTAAGGCTACTTCTACTTCCCAGTGCTGGAGGAGGGCATGAGCACATTAGTGGCACATTCAGTTTGCTGCCGGCTGAGTGGTGCTGCCAGCCTTGGTGAAGCCTAGAGCTAGGGAGAGGAGCTAGCAAACCCAGGACCTAGTAAAGATGGTATCACATCAAAGCGTCAGGCGGGCACCTCTCACTGTGGCATCTGCCACCTTTTTTTTTTTAATTGATTGTATCTGGCATAGTGGTGCACACTGTTAGTCCTAGCACACAAGAGGGAGAGGGAGGTAGAGGTGGATCTCTGTATGTTTGAGGCCAGCATAGCATACATAGTAAGTCCCAGGCCAGCCAGGGCTTCAGAGGAAGACCCTCTCTTTTTAAAAACAGGTTTTAAAGTCATTCCTGGGAAGGGCCAGAGATAGTGCTTCTCCTTAGCTGAGTGCTAGCAAGGAGTGACTGGGAACCTACACTGAGGACCTGCAGGACCAGGCCATCTGCCCTCACCCAGGCTGCCCACCCTCCACCAAGTCACATTTTACCTTTACAGCATGCATATGGAGGTTGGTGCTGCCTCGAGGGAAGCCAGAGACTAGCCCCCACCTTTTAAGTTCTCTTTTAAATAAACAGCTGTAGTTACTTGGGTGCCTCCTTCCCCTGTCTCTGAACCTCTCAGGGGAAGGCTTTTAATAGCAGCCCCAGATTCCTAGCTTGGTGGGGACATACCCTTATCTAAGGATAAATGAAACTGTCCAGTAACCCTTGCCTTAGAAAGGATAGAGGATTGCTGAAGGCAGAGGCCAGCTCACCTAGAGCTGCTGTCCTCCCCCCTGGTGGCCTGGGCTTCCTAATATCCTGAGCTCTTAGGCAGCACCCCTCAACAACTTCTAAAAGCTGGGTCTGGTTCCTGCAAGTAATATCTCCCACCTGTGAGGTTTCCTGAGCCCCTGAAGACATTCAGGGGTTTCTTGTTCTAAAAGAAACAACCACTCCAGGTTAGAGCTGTATGGAATGAGGAAGGGGAGGAGGAATGCACACTGCCAAGGTCCCTGCTGTAGACCGTGTTGTTCCTACCCCTGGCTGCTGATGGCTGTCTTCATCCTCTTACTTGCAGACCCTTCCATTTCAGGGGAGTGTAGTAGTCTAAGAGCATCCCCTCTCCAAACCTTTCCTAGGTCACCACTGTGGCCTTTGGTTTTCCCCTTGAGGGTCTGGTTGCTGTGGGACCCTGGCTTGGGGCAGGGATGTGTCCAGATTCATCACTGGACAGTGAAACACATGGCCTCTGCACTACACCAGGACCCCCAACCTTCCATGCTTTGAACTTCCTCTGAACCACTGTGCGCTGCAGCCTTCCTCACCCTGCTGCTCCCGTGTCCCCCTGGCCAGTGCAGTAGAGAAAGAGACCCTTGTGCTTAGCAGCAAATAGGCAGAGGCTCTAGCTAGGAAGAAAGGAGCCTTGTCCACAGTTTGGGAGTCTGTCTCAGCCCCTCCCTAGGAGAGGAGAAAACCCACAATTTGGCACCACTTGTCCACCCAAGAAGTCCTCCAGTGGGAGCCTACTAGGTGTAGGTCAGAGCCTGGCCTTCAGCTCAGGTTGTGTGACCTGGACAAGCCCTGCCCTGCTGCACAATAACCACCTAACCTAAGTAAATACCTTGAAATCCCAGTCCTCCCTGACTTGCAGATGGCACTTGGAATGGTCCCTCTACTGTCACTACCGTCACTGATGTGAGGGTTGAGTAAGGTCAGATGCTGTCCCTCTCCTGACCCATGGAATCCATGCCCAAGGTCATCCTACTCCTAGGAAGGGCAGGACCAGGTATGGAGCAGTGAGCCTGTCGCCCAGAGGGCTGCCCACATGCACTGCTTTCTAAAAGAGCTTCAGCCTGGAAGGGAGGCTCGGGGCACTCTGCACCTCAATATGGCAGAGGAGCTTAGGGATGCTGCTTTGACTGGCAGCCCCTCCCCAGAGTGTTGACTGGCAGCTGCTCCAAGGTCTCGTGAAAAAGTCCTTCTGCCCTCCCACCCCCACCCCACTCAGTTCTCCTCCATCTGGGTGCACAAAGACTTTCACAGCCTTGAGCTGAGGCAGAGGGAACTTCAGTCAACCCAGCCTGCTGTCTTGGCCCTCCAGATGGGAACCCACAGGGAGCCAGGCAGGTCTCTGGTTCCCTGCAGTGAGTGGAAGGCAAGGCTTCTGGATCTCTAGCTACCCTGCAGTTCCTATCTTCCATCCATGGTACCCTGCCTAGTCCATGTCTGCCTGACAGTGTTGCTTCAGTGTTGCTTCCTCCCCTCCCTGCCTGCCTGTTCTCCCTAGGTTCCAAGCACTTTGATGTTTTTACAAGCTTTGTTTCAGCCCAGCACTCAACCTGCAGGCAATGCATCCTCCTTGGCCTTGGTCTCTCAGGAGCATTAGTGCTCTTCCCTGGCCTCCCTAGATGAGCAGGCCCCTTTTATCTCCCAGGGAACGATCAGCATTAGCTTACAACACAATGGGCCCAAGCCTGGGTCCTCATAAAATTAGTTAACAGCAGTCTTTTTGTTGCACTGTCATGTTTCTTCTACATCTTCAATGCTGAACAAAACACAACTTTGTTATTGAAAGTGTAAAACGATTTTATATATACTTTTGTGTGTGTGTGTACACGCATACGCGCGCGCGCGCGCACACACACACACACTTATTGAAAGTGGAATAAAGCTTTGAGGACTAGAGAGAGCACATGGGTGGAGCTTTGCCCAGTACTGGGAGTTCAGCTATGGGAATCAGAAAACTGGGAAAGGACCTGGGGAGACTCAGAAGTCAGCTGTTTTTGTTGCCTTATGTTAAAATGTTGCTGAGCTAGGTGGTGGGATATTGAGAGACTAAATGACCAATCACATCAGTAGCCAGAGCAAAACCTGCCACCATTTGGCAATTAAAGAGAGTACTTTTAATGGGACTCTGAAAAGAAGGCTAGATTTAGCCAAATGGCAGGCCAAGAGTGGCCAGGTTCATTAGGTGCCCTTGCCTGTGAATCAGATGCCAGGTCAGAGAGTGCCTGGCTCCTCCGTATCTGCAGCAGATCATTCTCATTGGCTCAGCCAGCCCTCTTGGCTAGCCTGTACACCTCAGCTCATAGACAGGTCTTCCTGCACCTCATTTGCAAGACCAGCTTTCAGACCCTCACCTGGACCACAGTCCGTCAAGCTCAGGAAGTAAGGCCAGGAGTGGGGATAAAGGGCCTGTGTTCAAGGCTTGGGGCATTTGCAGAGACAGTCCTGTCAGACTTGGCTAGAGGTCTCAAATTTCATAGGCTACAGGGGCCAAGCAGGTAGTGTGAAACCATGGGGCACTACAGGGGCATGCCCATTTAGAGACACCTTTCTCTGCTCCCACTGATGGCAGCCACCAGACAGGGACTCACATGCTTGTGGAGATTAGAAGTAGGACACAGACCCTCTCCCATGGTCACCTGTGAGGATGTCTTTGTAGCTTGTAAGGCTTCGAGAATTTCATATGGTAGTCATTTGTATTAACCGAGAAGAAAGAAACATAACTGTATCCAAGCAAGCAACCCTGCCTTGGATGTCACCTCTCGGCAACAGGACTGAGGCAGGCCAGCTCCAGCAGTTGAACAGATAGCTCTGACCCCTCCAGAGGGCCTTGGAGAGTCAGTGCTATGGACAGCACCCATCTCAGGAAAGTAGCCATGAGTGCAACTGGGGGACAGCAGCACTTTGGTGGGCATTTTAAGTAAAAAGACAGCCCGCTTGTCTCCCCAGCAGTCCCCACAACCATGGCACAGTTATTGCTACTGCTTGGGAAGAAAGCACTGCTCATTTTAGAAAGCTGTCTGTCAGAGAGCTTAAAATAAAAGCAGGCCTGGCACCGGGGTGCAGAGGGAGTACGTTTATCTTGAAAGTCACCCAGGGAAAGACTTCCTCGGGCTTGTGCAGCACAGGCACCAGGAATGTCTCTGTGGGAGAGCAGTGCTGTCCCCAGGAGTGGGCATTTCCACGGTCCTCTCTTTAATTAACGTATGCATTGGGTACCTGCTGTATGCCTTGTGGTTCTAGGCCTGGGGACACAGCTTGAACAAGAACAGATCATGTAGGAAGGCTGTGGGGAGAGAACAAGGGCAGGGGGCATGCTGAGCAGGAAAGCGGGCAGGGGATGGTGGAGGAGGAGGGCAGGGAGGATGCTGCACTGAGCAGGAGAGTGGAGTGGGCTCGCTGGGGAAGAACTTAGCCAGCCCGTCCTCTCCCCTGCCCTGAAGCATGGAGCCACAATCTCCTCTGCTGGGCTAAAGTCCATCTGGACCAGCTTGCCTGGCTGCAGAGCTGCCCTCACATTGTGCTGCAACTTCAGGACGATCCTCACTGGCCCCTGGCCTAGACTGGCCCTCCCCATTGCCCACCAATAGTTTGCCTCACTGCTGCCGTGGGCCTAATAGCCACTGGTGTTTCATAGTATCCCACTGAGGCTGGGGACCAACAAGTCCGTGCATGTTGGGCCTGTGTTGATTCTTGTTCTTAGAGTTGATCGTTTTATCTAGCATGTTCTCTTTTGTTTTTAACTATATTTGTAATGACAAGAATTTCCACTGCCTGCAAGACGGCTCAGCAGGTAAAGGAGCCTGCTGCCAAGCCTGACCTGAGTTGATCTCCAGGACATAGGTGGTGGGAGCAGAGAGCCAACCCCTGGAGATTGTCCTCTGCCCCCATTCTGTGGTACATGCTCTTACACACCACATATAAGAGCACACACACAACACACCAAGTAAATAAGAAAATGTTTAAGAGTCTCTAATGAGGATAATCAGATAAGCCATTAATTCCAATATACCTTCCACTAGTCAACTCCTAACTAGTTTGGGGATGGTCAGACCTGCGGGACATCCTTGACTGGTCCCTTCGTTTTGAAAACGGGATATTGAGGACCAAGGAGAGTGGTGGGATGAAGGGCAAGAGACAGTGCCTGTGTCTCTGGTGTTTCCCATGCGCCCCAGGCCATCTGGCCCCCTGGCCTTGCTACCACCTTTCTGAGAAGTCAGGAGACATGAGTGGGTCCCCAGAAGAGCTGGGAAGGCCAGGAAGGCTGGTGGGGAGGAGGACCAGAGCAAGGGGCAAGCCTGCAGGAGAGCTGGCAGGGCAGAGCCTGGGTGAGGAGCACAGAGACAATTTGAAATCATTGTGCCCTTGCTGTCTGGCAAAGTGTCGCACCCTGTCCCTCTCCCATGCTTCTTCCTGTCCAGATGTTTAGTTGCCAGAATGCTCCACACTCTTCTCATCTCCGGCCTGTACCCTAATTTTCCTATTTGAGATTTTAATTTAGGTGTGGGAAGGAAGGGTGCAGGGGGATCCCAGCAGGGCTGTCGCTTAGGAAACTAGCCCCTTCTGGCTGACGGTAGCTGTCCTTCATCCTAGGTGACAGACCATGCCACCACTGCCCTGCTTCACTATCAGTTACCTCAGATGCCAGACGTCGTGGTCAGGTCCTTCATGGTAAGTGGCCTCAGGTCAGGCCTTCCAGCTTGGGAGAGATCTGGGGAGTCCGCCTGCCCCAGCTGATCCCTGGGACATGAATCAGAGCTGAGCAAGCAGTGCCCACAGAAGTGGCCTTACACAGGTTCCCCGCACTGTGGAAGAGGTGGGTTAGTCCACCCCTAACCCATCAAGCCCTATGGCTGGACTTGAGCATGTAGGAGTGGCAAGACGCATCTTCAGTTCCCCTGCCATGTCCTCAAATCTCAGGAGCCAGAGCAGCTCAGCACGAACACAGATCAAAACAAGCGGTGTTTACTCGAAGACCTCAGGGCTTCTCCCCAGGGCCGGTCACATAGCCACAGACCCTACAGCCAGTCCACCTTACTGACAGCTTCCCTAGAAGTCACTAGCCATTGCCTTGCCCACCCAGGAAACTCCTTTTGTCTCCACACTACCATGGCTGCCAGGATACCTGCCTGCTGGTCTGAGCAGTGGTGACCACAAGGAGTGTCGCTTGGCAGTTTGCTGTCACAGCTGCTTAGAGAGACAGGTGACTCCTCACAAGACACAGGCCTGGCTTAGGAACTGACCGCACAGTGTCGGGAGGAAGCCATCGAGTACTGAGCGCAAAGGCGCAGAGTCCTTCCCCGTGCTGAGGAGCGAGCACATGATGGGCTTCCGTGGTGCACATGCTCTTGACTGAAATGGGGGAGTCCTGAAGTAGAGCAGACCCATCACCCTCCTGTTATTTCCAAAACCCTACACTAGCTTGTGGGTGGGCTAGATCTGCTCCTCGAGAACTGCTTGTATCAATAACCTTTTCAGAGGGTATTGTCCCCTCGTTGACACCTTGGGGAGTGAGTTATGTGGCTTGCCCGGCTCTCGGCTGTCTGCCTGTGGCGGTGGGTTCTACTTCTAGACCTTTATACCCACGAGTCTCCTTGAGGTGGAGAATTGAGTTACCTGAGCCTCATCCTTATGCATGACATCTGGGAGCCCTCAGCTCTCAACCTCAAGGGTAGGTGACTGTCACTTATTATGTTACTTGGTGACATTGGGGCCTCCCCAGCTGTGTTAAGCCCCACCATGACAGAGAGGGGCAGCCTCTGAAATGAGATTAGCTCAGAGCACATTGCCCTGGAACAGAATCTCACAGCACTTCGGAGCTGTACCTGTGGCTGCTGCTCAGAATGGGGGAGAGGGTAGAGGCAGCTGTTTAGAAACAGGGAACCCGGCAATGGTGCCAAATAGATAGCCTTGGGGAACACTGACAGTAGGGGTTTCTGTGTCAAGACCTTGGGAGGAACAGGAGACATCAGAACTGAGTCACAGGGAGACAGGCTTGTGGGGTTAGACAGCTCTTCTGTAGGATCCAGGGGTGTCTTCCAGGGTCAAAACCTGCTTAAGCTCTGTCCTTGGGACACTAGGTCATCCAAAAGGGCAACTGAGGGGCTCCCTGATCCCTTTCTCTCTTTTCTCTCTCACCTTTTTCAGACCTGGTTGAGAAGCTACATTAAGCTGTTCCAGGCCCCGTGCCAGCGCTGTGGGAAGTTTCTACAAGATGGCCTTCCCCCGACATGGAGAGACTTCCGAACCCTGGAAGCGTTCCATGACACCTGCCGGCAATGACCCCAGCCCCATCCCTGGGCAGCCTGCAGCACCTTCCCAGACCAGCCAGACCCATTTACCACATAGGAGTCTGTCGCTGTTCTCCCTGGCAGAACTGTCACCTGTATTGGTCATCATGGGAGGATGGTCTTCCATGTGTGCTGGCCCCTGGGTCTGTTGCTTCCATGAGCTGTTACTGGAATGAGCCTCTTTATTCTTACGTTGGTTATGCTTGGTTGGTTTTTGTAACTTATTTTTGTAAACAATAAAGCTTTTGTACCCTGGACAAGCTCTGTGTCCTGCTTCTTACAGGATGTCTGACATTCTCTCAGTTTAACCAGAAGAGTTTGCATTTGAAACAGAGTCCTTGGGCTGGGCATGCTAGGAGCATAAGCCCTGTATCTCCAGCTCCACATGGTGGTGAAGGCCTGGAATCCTAGCTAGGAGGTGGAGACAGGATCTGGAGTTCAAGGTCATCTTCAGCTGTATTGAGAGTTAGAAGCCAACCTGGGCCACTGGGCCTGTCTCAAAAGGAGGGAAGAGGGATGCTTGTTTTTTTTGGGGGGGGGGTGTCAGGGAGTGGTTGGGTTTTTTTTGTTTTTGTTTTTTTTTGCCTCAGTTGCCCTTTGGAAGACCTAGTGGCCCAAGGACAGCTTAAGCAGGCTTGGACCTGGAAGACACCCATGGTCCTGTAGAGAAAGCGAGTTCTTTCCACGGCTGTCTGCCTTTACTCTTTGGGGTGGGGTGGGGGGCAGGACTGGCAATGCTATGTCCTGGACATCAGTGCTGGAAAACTGAGGACTTCTTCTGAGGAGAGAATTGAAGATGTCTCTGTCGAGTCAGCACCAGAAGTACCTAGAGAGGGGCTCTTCCCCAGCAGCAGCTACGGCACCTGCTGGTATAGTCATGAGTGCAGACTGCTTGGCCCTGTGCATCCTGTGGATCTGTGTGAACCTTCTCAGCCTTCCTAACAAAGCCACCCCCACTTCGGTGTAAGTGCCCACCCAGCCTAGAGGAAGTCTGCTCCCTTCTCTTACCCCGTTTTCCCCCTAGCTACTCCCTGCCTCTCCCTCTTTCCTTGCTTGTTTTGGGGGGGTTGCTTTTTGTCTTGAGGCAAAGTTGTCTTACCAGGTAGTCGAGTCAGGCTTTAAGCCTGAAGAGAAGTTTTGTCCGGGTGCTGGAGTTACAGGCATGCACAGAAAACTAAGACTTTAGCCGGGCAGTAGTAGCGCACGCCTTTAATCCCAGCACTTGGGAGGTAGAGGCAGGCGGATTTCTGAGTTCGAGGCCAGCCTGGTCTACAGAGTGAGTTCCAGGACAGCCAGGGCCACTCAGAGAAACCCTGTCTCGAAAAAAAACAAAAAAAGAAAAAAGAAAACTAAGACTTTGATTACAGTAGAGTGGCCAGTTCCTGACTGGTCCTGGGCCACCCACCTGTCCGTCAGATTGGAAGGAACCAAGGCAGGGAGGTTTTTGTTTGTTTTCTTTTGGCTTTTACATTTTTGTTTGCTTGTGTACATAAGTGATTTACCTAAAGGTTTGTGCACCACATGCAGCTTGGGACTAGAGTTTCAGAGCTGTGGTTACTGGGCAGTGAACTGGGTCCTCTGGAAGAGCAGCCAGTGCTCCTGCCTCTGAGCCATCATTGAGTGAGGGATGTGTGCCACAGTGCCCTTCAACACGGGGCCCTAACCCAGAGCTTGTGGGAATGCAGACCTTCAGGCCCACCCCTGCTACCTCGGTGCTCCGGGGATGAGTGGTGCTCCGCTCTGCAGCCATGCCAGTGACAGTGACATGGGCACCAGAGGACCTGGTTCTGGGAAACATTGCTTCCTTTACCACACATTTGGGAAGTGCAAGAAGCCTGCTTGTCAATCAGCACATGCCAGAAGGGTCATTGGCAATCTATGCCATAGTTCACTAAGATCAAAGATACCATTTCTTGTGCCTTAAGTCTGACTGTTCAGCCTATAGAAGGAGATCCCTTGCAGAGACACCACCATTACAGGCCGTGACACAGCTTCTCCTCTAGCCCTCCTCTCCTTGGGCTTCTAAGATCTTCACTTATTGCTTTAAAGGAATGCACAACACTGGATTAGCAATGAGAGTCTGCCTCAAGACTGCAGATCTTTCCAAAGACACTTAATGACAAGCAGACCTGGTACGGTGCCGAGGTATGCACTGCTCACATGGTATGATGGCAGCTTGCTGGCTGTGACCAAGTCGGGGCATGTGCAGAATGACAAGCGCCTCGTGACTGCCAGCTGGCAGCCAGCACCTTCAGAGATGTGCAAATGTGGAACTGTCCCGGAGGACTAACGAGATTTCAGTGAGGGTGGGGCACATTGTGAGAAAGCTGTTCGCTTTTGAACCATTTTTGGTTCTGGTTGCCATCCCCATTCATTCTGTAGCTCTCCAACCTCTTCCAACAGTGACTGTGCATGCAGACCCCTCACCCGGCCTCGGGCAGGCTGTTGCTCCCACTCAGAACAAGGGTCATGTTCTTGTGTCCTCTGTCATCTTTAGAAACACACTCTTTAAGACAAAGGGTTGTTTTCTGCTTTCGGATGACAGGACTACATCCAGCAGGTTTGCCTAGGCCACAAAAGCGAGGCATTCCTTACGCAGTAGCATGGGCTGAGGGTGACCAAGGATTGCAGGGTCAGTGGGCCACAGGTGGTCAATGGATGGCCCTGTGCTCCAGCTTTCTGCTAGTTGTAAGACAGTGCGTAGGTGGCTTCCTCTGCAAGTTGGTCATCATGAAAGAAAGAGGCCTGGCTAAGCAAACAGGTCAGCTGTGAGGCAGCCATGACAGTGACTGGGCAGCAGAATCCCAGCCATGCCTGCTATTCTGATTTTCTTTTCCTTTTTTCTCCCTTCTTGACACTTGTTTGTTTTATTGTATGTACATGTACACACATGTATGTAGGTACATGTGTACATGTGTATGTATGTGCACATGTACATGCATATGTAGGCACACGTGTGCTGCTCCACAAATGAGGTCAGAAGACAATTTGTAGGGATCAGGTCTCTCGATTGTCAGGCTTGAAGGCTGGCGTCATTACCTGCTGAACCATCTCAAATCTGATTTTATGTTTTTCGACATTCCCTAATTAAGGGAGAAGGAGAGGAGACACCAGAGTTGTGCCTGTACGACGCTCCCATCTCTGTCCTGGGAAGGCAAGTTAGGTAAAGTCCAGAATGGGGGGATTCCTAATGCTTGGTGCTTACAGATCAGTGTGAGATGGCCTGGCTTGGATATCAGCTGTTAAAAGGAGACATTGCCCTGAAGTTGATGTGAAACTTCAAATTGGAAAGAGGTCAGTTCCCAAAGGGTATATTGTAAGGGAAAGCAGAGACAGGCAGCTTCCAGGAGGACAGGGTCCCAGAGCTAAGAGGTGATGGAGAGTGCCACAGTGACTGTCGTGTGACTTAAAGATGTGGATATGGCTCAGTTGGTGGAGTGCTTGCCTAACATACACCAAGCCCCAGCACCTCATAAACCAGGCAGTGTAGTGGTACCCTCCTATAATGCCAGCACTTCGGAGGTAAAAGCAGGAGAGAGGATCAGAAGTTCAAGATCATCCTAAGCTATATTGCAAGTTCAAGGCTAGCCTGGGCAACATGAGACGGTTCACATGGTTTGGACTCTCTGGCCAAACCTCCAAGGCATTTATCTTACGGGACTGTACTGTTACTCTCAATCCCTGATCTCTTCTCTACCAAGTGTCTTATATATGCCACCAAGCTCCATCCCAGGCAGGTGTATGCAGTTCCCACTTTACAGATGAGGAACACAGTGGAGGGTCTCTCCCATTGGCACGTGACAGGCATGAAGAGCTGGATAAAGTCTGAGCTTCCTCCCCACAGGTCTTTCCTCACCTGCTGGAAGTTCCTGCTTCCGGGTAGCCAGGCCTTTGCCTCATGCCTTCTGCTGCCCACTGGCTCTGGCTCCCGTTAGCGACTGACAGAGTAGAGCAGGCAGGCCTGTGAAAGGTTGTCCAGATTTTTTTTCTCCTGAACTAAATCTGGAATTGGCCTTTTGGTATTGAGTGATGTTTTAACACTAGCACCATGGACACCACAAAACGGTGATCTTTCAGTGTTAATGCGAGAAGTTGCCATTACATTTGGAGTGTTAGCAAGTGGGGCTGATGCTAAATTGAGAGCCTTTTAAGGTCACCCCAGTTGAGCGGAGGAAGGACATCTTCAGCCAGAAGAATTCTCACAAGATCTGGACCCCCTGCAAACCTGACAGGAGGTGTCATCCAGGTCTGGTAGAGACAAAAAAGGAAAACTGGCCTTTCTGCACTGTGCCCTGAACTCATGTCTCCACTGGCACACTAAAGATGAGCGGAGCTCACCTGGGCCTACCCAATCCCATCCCACCTTGGCCAGCATGCTACAGCAGCCAGAAGGACTCTTCCACACATGTATGAAAGTCACCCAAGGCCCCATGATCAGACACTAGCTGTCCTTTACTTGGTGGCTAATTAGCCTTCAGTACCTAGTACAGGGGGCTATCCCTGGGTTTGCCATCCTACCCTCCCCAGCCCCTAAACCAAAGATAAGAGAACCTCAACCCAATCTTAAATTGCAGCCAGGCATGCAGGCCCACACCTTTAATCCCAGCACTGGGGAAAGGGAAGCAGGAGAATGGCCAGAAGTTCAAGGCCAGCCTGGACTACAGCTTGAGACTTGGTCTCAGTGAAATCAAAACGTGCTGTGGACAAGGCTTGGCAACTGGAGTGCTTGCTACACAGGCAGGAGGAGGCGAGTTCAATCCCTTGACCACGCATGAGAGCCAGCACAACCACACACGTGACTACTACCCCCAACAACACAGCTGAGACAGGCATATCCCTGGAGTTCACTGCTCAACCAGCCTGACTAAAGTACTGTATTCCAGATTGGGTGAGAAATGTTATTTCAAGAAATAGACAGGAGAGATGGCTCAGCCAGGAAAGACACCTGCCAGCAGACTCTAGCAACCCGAGTCAAGCCCCAGGATCCACAGTGTAAATGGAGAGGAACATTCCACAAACCTGTCCCCCGATTTCCAAATGCCACACACACACACACACACACACACACACACACACACACACACACACCATACAATGTTATACATACAAACATATGGAGAGAGCAAGCAAAAAAAAAAGAGACCAGAGAGGGAGAGGAAGATACCCAGTGCCAGCCTCTGGTTCCACGGGTGTATGAGCACACATGTACCTGCATGTACTCACATGCTATACATGCACAAAGAAATAGAAATTTTAAACTTAGATTACAGTTCCTATGCCCCCTTACTATAAGAGAACAAAATTTTCAAGTTCTCAAGCACACCAAGGTCACCATTTGCAACAACCTTGAGGTGACCAGTGGCCAAAGAGGAACTCCAGCCAGGAGACAAGGTGTGCCCGCTCAGGGACAGGAGTGTCCCAACAGCTACAAGCTTCATCTGTGAATGGGCTGTTTCTCCAGGGGTCTGTGGAGACAGGAGAATCTCAAAGCACAGCTGGGTGGGACAGGATGGGGTACAGGAGACCAAGGCTACTGAACCAGCCCAGGAAGGCATTGAGAGAGCCCTGCAGCACAGAGTGCCTGCACCGAGCACCCAGCGCCTGCACCGAGCACCCAGCGCCTGCACCAAGCACCCAGGCTGACTCAGGGCTTTAGTCAGAGGCTCTTTCTTAATTACTAAAGGAACCCATATGTTGCCTTAGAGGGAATTAGGTAATGCCAATAAACAACGCAAGGGAAAGAATGTGGTCCCTTCTGCTAGCTGGGGAGGGCCAGAGTACCAGGCTGCAAGCCTCTTGAATGGCTGCCGTGGAAAGCCGGGTCACACTGTGTACTGTGAGACTGCTGGTCCCCTCAGCAAGGGTCAGAATATGGAGCCTCAGGATTATGTGCCCCTCCCCCCACAGCAGTGGACAGGTAACACCAGGCAACACTCGGGGATCCATTTCCTCTGTGTGCATGGTGGAAACTGAATCAGGAAACCTTCCCAGTTGCAGAAAGGGGAAACACTTGGAGGGCACATGAGAGACCATTATGGCTTGTTCGCAGTATGACGTCATCAGAGTCACAGAAAAGCAGGAAGCACGCTCAGCCCCAAGCTACCTGCTGGACAGGGCTTCATCCTAAGCCAGTGAGGCGGGGCCAGGAGTGTTTTAAAATTATGGAGCTTTAAAAACTACAGTCTGGGGCTGGAGAGACGGCTCAGTGGTTAAGAGCACTGGCTGCTCTTCCAGAGATCCTGAGTTCAAATCCCAGCCACCACAGCCATCTGTAATGGGATCTGATGGCCTCTTGTGGTATGTCTAAAGACAGCTACAGTGTACATATACATAAAATAAATAAATAAATCTGAACAACAACAACAACAAAAAAACCCTACCATCTTGTCCCAAATTGTCATGTAACCATTTTATTTTACTTTTCTCTATGATAGTACCACTTTCTGCAAAAATGTATACTAAAAACCAATAATCTCTTAAATTTGTTATGACCTTATTTCCAACATTGACACCCTAAACCTCAGAGCTGGCCTGGTACACTGAGGGTTCTCTCACAGCCCCTTAACAGGAGTAAGTTTCACGTTATGTCTAGCTGCAAGGGTTTCTGGCAGACACAGCCTCTACCTGGGTAGCCCTGAGTCCTCCCTTCCCATTAGGCAGACATCAGTGACTCCCTCTGTCCCTTGGGGTCTGTGTATTCGCTTTTCTGGGGTCTCTGCCATTTAGTAACCGTGATTTATGTAATGAATCCCCATGGCATTTTTTAAATATTTAATTTTGAAGTAATCTATACATCACAGGAAGTTGTAAGAAATGTACAGGGAGACCCCATATACATGATGACCGCAGTATTCAAACCAGGAGGCTGGCAGGGCTGTGCGAACAAAGTCACAGCTCTCACCTCAAGGGGGACAAGGAACAGTTTATTCTGAGCCAAATTCAAGTGACAATGGCTCAGGACACAGATCCGAGTCATCTAAAAATCCAGGTTCTAACTTGGCAACAGTTTGATGGAGTTTTTATTAGAATAGAGAAAGTCACAAATCAAGGCACTTTCAAAATCTCATTGTGGGACTTAGGTAAGGGATCTCAGTGCCCTGGGGCCTCGACTCCAGGCCTCAGCTGCTTCCTCACAGCATCTTCACCCCCTGGTTGGCTGGAAACTAGACTGGTGTGTACCTAATGTGCACAAGGCTGTTGGGTGGGGTACAGAAGAGGGCAATGCACAGCCTGTAAGAGTGTGTGTGTGTGCGTGTATATGTGTGTGTGTGCACACATGTGTGCGTGTGTATGTCTGTCTGTGTATGTTTGCATACCCATCTCTGCACATGTCCGCTGGTGCAGTTTTACCTCATGTTCAGCTTTGTGGAGCCACAATTTCACTACGTTGTCACCCTAGGGAAGAACTAATCTCCCCCACCCATGACTGTTATATTCTCTCATAGGTGTTATAAGCACAAGGTCATTCAGTGTGTCTCTATTTGGACTGCAACTACAGCAGCTTGTGAGTGTTTCTGTAGCCGAACATGGAAAAGTGACTTCTGAGAAAGCAGTTTCCTAGGGGGCCCTGTATAGGGAGGGGGTCCCAGAACTCTCTTTCATCTCAATAAAAATCTTTACACCATTACCCCAGGGCACTGAGACCCCTTACCTAAGTCCCACAATGAGATTTTGAAAGCGCCTTGATTTGTGACTTTCTCTGTTCTAATAAAAACTCCATCTAACTGTTGCCAAGTTAGAACCTGGATTTTGAGGTGACTCAGATCTGTGTCCTGAGCCATTGTCACTTGAATTTGGCTCAGAATAAATATGGCAGTGCTAGGCAGGGTCCAGCCAATCCCTGAGGCATCCTGGAGGATCCTTTCCCACTGACCCACTATGAAGCCCTCAGCTTCTTTTAGCATCCCTGAAAGTGTCTGGAGCCATACATCCGTCAGCCCGTTTCACACACGCTCACTTCCTAGGCAAGATACAAGTTTTCCAAACCTTTTCACTCTGCTTTTTATTGCCATTCTCACTAGAAACCTGGCCAAACGCAGCAAACAAGAACCATATCACAGCCTGCACGCTGTGCTGCCTTGGATGTCATCCACTAAATTAACTTTCCCATCATCTTTAAAGTCAGCCTGCCTCAGTCTTAGAGCATGAGCAAAATGCATATAAGTGCTTTGCCAGAATGAGACTGAATGGCATCGAGATGAATTCCTTTCCATCTGAGACCTCATGAGCTTGGCCTTCGCTACCTATGCTCCTGTCAGCACTTGGGGCTTTCAAGCACCCTACTAGGATCGCCCCATTGAGCTCTGCACACAGCACTAAATGGCTGCTCGAGCCACAGCATCAAACTCTTCCACATTCCTCCCATGAACTTGTTCTGAAGGCCTATGCACCACAGGCAAGACTCTACAGCAACATGTCACTTTACTGATGCAACTTTCTGTATTATTGTCTTGTTGCCCCAACAAAATACCAATCAGAGCTCCTTAAAAAGATGAAGGAAGCCAGGCATAGATATGTGCATATAACCCTGGGATTTAAAAGGAGGGAGCAGCAGAATCAGGTATTCAGGGCCAGCCTACTCTCATGATTCTGAGGTTTCAGTCACTCATGAGAAAGAAGGCGCACACATCCGTCTGTTCAGGTAGTGAAGCCTCATTGTCCTTTCTCAAAGCTGATGGTGATCATGCAGAGGGCAGGCTTACTCTCTTCAGATGCTGTGGTCCAGCCTCAGCCATGGGGCAAAGCACCCATCAGCAACATGACTGCCACTGCCCCCAGGCCCTATGTGCATCGCATACAGCCCAGCACCATGTCCCCTTGCCTCGATTAGAGGCAGCATTCTTTATTTTATTTTATTTTATTTTTGCCGTGGCCTTTGATATTTGACTCTGAAACAGCCTTTCATTTCCAGAGGGTCAAATCGATGATTGCCAAAAGGCCACAGTTAATTTGTTCTTTTTCCTGTTTCTTTCCCTTAGTTTGCAAATTGGCAAAGCTCAAGAAAATTCCAACCTAAAGTGCAGGCACCTAATGCAGAGGTGATGGCTGCTCACAGCTTTAGGAAACTCTGAAGCCACTGTCAGGGCAAGGCTGTACAAGAGAAGCCGGCTGATGGAGGAGATGGTGCCAGCGATCTGGCCATGGCTGTGTGTGTGTGTGTGTGTGTGTGTGTGTGTGTGTGTGTGTGACACTGTCCTCTGCCTCCTGTGGGTGGGTGGGTGGGTAACATTGTTCTCAGTCCCCTGTGAGTAAGTGTGTGTGTGACACTGTCCTCAGCTCTCTAACGGTATCCCTACCTCAGGGCCATCTCAATCCTAGACCGCTGTAACTTAGCCCCACAGCCTGTTAGCATTGAAACAGCACTTACTGCTAACACCAGAGAGAGGCTTGCTAACAACACCCGAACAACCTCTGATGTCACCAGCAATGCAAGGAGTAGATTGTTAGAGTCTGTTTTCATATGAGGTACACTTAGAATGCCCGAGAGTCACAGAGAAGCAGGAGATGCCAGGCACCTCTCTCCCTGGCTGTCTCAGAGCTCAGTGCTGGAGAAGTAAGATAGTTTGTCCTGTAGTTGAGCCCAGGGTCAGAAAGGGGGACAGTCTCAAGCCCAAGAATATTCATTAGATAAGTAAGGTTCTACCACTGGGTGTGGTGGAACATGCCTCTAATCCCAACACTTGGAACTGGAAACAAGAGGATCAGAAGTTCAAGGCCAACCTCAACCTCATCTATATTTCCTGTTCCAGGCCAGCCTGGGATCCATGAGACTTGGTCCATTTTGTTGTGGTTGTTGTTATTTTCTTTTTCTTTTTGTTTTGTTGTTGTCGTTGCTGCTGCTGTTGTTTTGGTTTTGGTTTTTGAGACAGGTCTCATTCTGTAGCCTTAACCAGCCAGGAACTTTCTATATAGAGCAGGGTGATCTCAGACTTTCAGCATGCCTTATGTTTGGGCACCATCTGTGAGTGAGCCGCTGCTCCTGTATACTGAGAGCCAGGAACTGGGCAATCCCACATGTTCCCTGCATGCTCCTGCCAATGCTGTGCCGAGCAGGGACCCCTACATGGCACTGGGGAAAAATATTGGGCTGGTCCAAGTGGGATGTTCTGAGCAGTCAGCTCTTCAAAGAAGGGGGTGCATCTACAGAAGGATGCATGCTCTCAGCTACAGGAGGAACCATCTACCCACAAGAGAAACAAGGCAGATAGAAGCCACACAGCTGCCTCTGAATAGGGTGGAAATGTCTAGAAGGGCCTAGAAGGGTCTGGGTGTAGCTCAGCAGGGGATAGGAAGGGGATTAGGGTCCCTGGAAGCCAATGGGGCTATAAGTTGGCATAAGGATTGCTCTGAGGCCATTCCCCACAAATCATGGGCTGAACACATCACATCAATGGCACAAATACGACAGAGTTCCAGAGGTCAGGAGCCCAAAATCAGTTTTGGTGTAAGCCGCTGTCAGCCCCACTGGAAGCTCCAGAGACAGGCTGTTTCCTTGCTGTGTCAGCTTTGAAGGTCATCCTCAGCTCTGTGCCCACATAGCTTCCTGACACCCTCAAAACCTGCCGCAGTGAGCCAACCCTTCTCCCTTCACCAGTGACCCCAGGCGTGCGGTGCCTGACCAGATAACCAAAGGAATATCCCCAGCTAGAGGCTCACCGATGGCTTCCTGACCCACCCGTCTGTCTGTCTGTGACCTCAAGTATCTCATTCCCTCACCCAACAGTCACTGTTCTGCAGAGAGACATGGGCACCTCTGGGGAGCATTGGAGTCTGCTGAGTTCCATCAGAGATCTGCGTGCCCTGAGCCCTGTTTGTGACTGCCCCAATGGAGTCAGAAGAATGTCTATGCCATGGCCGGGCCATGTGCTGAGGACCCTCATTTTGCATTTGGAGACCACTCACCTTGGCTTCTGTCTATCATGTGATTTGATCTGCTTGGTAGAAATCCACCTGCTCCTGGACTCTAGAATAAGGTCTTGACCAGACCACACACTCACAAAATCACACATACACACATAAACACACACACACACACACACATACACGATCACATACATGCTCCTCATGATTGGCTTAGGGATAAGCACTATGCTAACTCAAACAAAGAGACACACTTAGATCCTCTTTGGTACTATGAGAAAAGCAAGTACTCATTTCTGCTGATCTTGACCAACAGCCAGGAAGCGGGGACCTGGGAGCGGGCAGGCTTTGCTCTCCAGGAGCCTCGCTTACTGCTGTGCGTGACATGGCCGGAGCATGGGGAGAAAAACCCCTTTCCTGTAATGTCTTGTGACAACATTTGGTGACAAGCCAACAGGCAAAGGAAAAAGTTAGCGAAGGGGTCCAGATCCATTCCTGAGATCCAGCAATGGAGGGCAAGTCTGGAGCTGGAAATCTGAGGTCTCACCAGTGGCCTTAGGTTCCTGTGCAAACTACAATCTTAGTCTAGGGATGTACACACACCAACACACACACATACACACACATACACACACATACACACACACACATACACACACATACACACACACACATACACACACACATACACACACACATACACACACACACACACACACACACACACACACACACACACACACACACACACACACACACACACACACACACACACACTTTTGACTAGAGAGGCTGGAAATGGAGGAAGGTTTGTTTTTAACCCCAGCAAGTTATGCCTCCTTTGTACTAACATTACTAATAGTTCCTTTAACTTAGCTTTAAACACAGATCTGTCTTTGCAGCACATCTCTTCCCACTGCTCCATGGACAGCTAGAGACTCCTCAGACTCCCCCCACTGTTCCTTGGACAGCTAGAGACTCCTCAGACTCCTCCCACTGCAGTGCTGTGGACAGCTAGAGACTCCTCAGACTCTGCTGCAAGTCTCAGGACAGTGAGGAGCTCTCTGAATGGATCTCATTTTCTACCTTAGGTGACCACATGGCAAGACTTCCCCCAACCACAGGCAAGCCCCCTTTCCTCTCAGCCTCCCCCATCAGCTCCTGCAAGACCCCCCAGTTTTGTAATCTGTCCCTAGGGTACATGTGGGACCCACACATCTGCTTTCAAGTACCTCAACCTGCTTCTGTCATCAAAGAACTAGGTTACAAGCACAAGGCTTGGTGGCACTTCTTCACCTTCTGAGTGTGGACTGGACTTAGTGACCTATACATGCAAGGAAGAAATGGGCACATTACCATGGAGACATCTGCCAAATGCCTCCTAACCTAGAGGCCTGGGTCATCATGGTGGTCCTGTGAGCTCTGCTGCTGCCAGTGAGAAGTCTCCTCACTCAGTAGGTCTCTTTCCCTCCAAATTCCTAACAACAGGCAGATCTTGATGAAACAATTGACCAGCACATAGTAGGGATCGTTCTGCAGGTCACTGAGCAGTGCTCAGGTGGCTCAGGATGGAGATGGAGCATAAGGACACAGATTCAGCTCTGAGCTCGGGTGTGCTTTTCAAACAGAAAACAGACATTGGTACAAAGGACGGAGGAGGGACTAGGGAAATGTCTCAGTGGGGAAAGTGCTTGTCCCACAAGCATGGTGACATGAGTTCAAATCCTCTGCACCCACATAAAAAAGCTGGGTGCAGCCATGTGCACCTATAATTCCAGCACTTGGGAGGTAGAGACAGGAGGGTCACTGAGCCCCAGGTTTAGTGAGAAACCCTCCGTTTCTAGGAATAAGGTGGAGAGAAACAGAGGAAGACACCTAATAATCTCTGGCTCACATGCACGTCAGTGAGGTGGGGTGGGCCGCAATTGAAATCTGGGGTTTACTTACCAGTCGGTGCTGAGAAAACCGCTTCATACAGACACATGGTACAATGTGGCAAGAGTTTACCATTCCAGAAATTATTGAAAATCCTGTCCTGACTGCAGGCTAAGAGTCAGTCACTTAATGACTTGTTCTCTTAGGTTTATCTTTTATTCTTAGTTATATGCACGAGTGTGTGTGTGTGTGTGTGTGTGTGTGTGTGTGTGTGTGTGTGTCACTTGGTGCACATGAGTACAGGTGCCTAAGGAAGCTAGGAGCTGACTCTCCTGGAGCTGCCTGGTGTGAGCGCTGGGGACAGAACTTCTGTCCTCTGCTGGAGCATCTCTGGGCTCTCATCAGCAGAGCCACCTCTCCAGGTCCCATTTGGTAATTTTTATAAAGGAAGCTGAAGGCAGAAGACCAAAACAGCAGTTTTAAAAACCAGACACTTGGGCTGGCGAGATGGCTCAGCGGGTAAGATCACGGACTGCTCTTCCAAAGGTCCTGAGTTCGGATCCCAGCAACCACATGGTGGCTCACAACCACCCGTAATGTGACTGGACGCCCTCTTCTGGTGCATCTGAAGACAGCTACAGTGAATTAAGCCGGAGCGAGCAGGGCCAGCAGAGGTCCTGAGTTCAGTTCCCAGCAGCCACACTCAGGATAGCTCATGGCCATCAGTACAGCTACAGTGTACTCATATACATAAAATAAATAAAGTAAAATCTTTTAAAATAAATAAATAAATAAATAAAAAATAAAAACCAGACACTTTAGTACAACGCAAGTCAGATGCGTAGTAATTTGATGTTTGTATGCTGAGGAATGATGGTAGGGAAATACTAAAACTCTTTGGTTTTTGTAATTAAACTATGTTTCTCTATGAGCAAAGCCTTTGTGTAGGTCGTAAAATACGCAACTTGTAAATACAAGAGATTGGCATCTGAGCTGAGGCAATTTGGGCAGTTCGTTGGCGTGCGTGGTGTGTTAGGATGTTCATAGGTCATTCCTGCTCAGAACCACGGCTGTGGTGGTGTGACACGGGAGACACAGCACAATGTAAATGCTCCAAGCAAAACCTCAGACCCACACGTTTGATATTTGATTAATTTTTGGTCCTTGCCATTTTAGAAGCTTTTTACTGTTGCCAAATTTATCATGGGTCCAAATGAAGTCCCAACCTGAGGCTCTCTAAGAAGCTCTGACCTAAGCCACCCTTGCCTGCGTCTTACAGCCTGACCAACCCTAACATGCCCATGGCGGGCTTCCTCACCCGACTGACCCTTGGGTGTGCTCAGAGGCTGGCTGGTCCCTCCCAGGACCCCAGGCTCCAGATGAGATCCACTCAAACCCGAAGTGCGGGGGGTGGGCGGAGAGGGGGCAGGCAGTGTGGGCAGCAAAGGAGCCACTGTTAAGTTTGTGTTCTGTCTGGAGAAAGCTTTCCTGCTTTCCACGATTAGCCTCATGACTTAAATGTCAGGATTACATGACTAATTCCTACTCTTTTAACATCCCGTGTCATTACGTTTTCTTCTGGACTCCCTGGCGTCAGCCTCCCCTCCATGGTGCCACACTCACAACCAGGAACGGGCTTTAAACCAGCAGCTCTGAGCTGAAGTACTTGATTCTCAGGATAGGACGAAGCAGGCTCAGCTACATCCTCACCCAGGGATCCTTTCTCACAGAACCCCTGGGATAAAGACTTCTCACCTCAGCTCTTTATAGCAACAAAGCCTGGCTGAGGTTTAACTCATGAGGGACAGTTACAAGAGGGAGCTTTTTTGCCCCTCCTCCTTTTTTTTCTAGTAGAAGTGTGGACGTGATGGTTGGAGCTCAAGCAGCCATCTTGGACCTTGAGGCCCAAGCTCGGGACAGAACTGAGGTGTCTCCTTTATGCCACTGTTTTGGTTTTCCTGCTGCTCACAGCCAACTTGATCCCAAGGGCACAGGATGTGCAATGGCTGCTAGCTTTAAACAGCTCCACCCTTCAAGCTCACTCTCTGCCTCCCATGGTCACCCTATGGAGGACCTGAGGGTGCTAGGTAACCAGGTTGGTCTCTTGCTGGCTGGTTGGCTTTTTGTTCTTGGATACCGGGCTTGTGTCAGGGCTCCCTACCACCGCTAACACCTTGATTCCGCCAACCCATGTCCAGACCACGTTAGTTTGGTTGCTGCTGCTGTTTCATGCTGCTAAAGGTTATTACATCCATCTTAAGTCAAGAAAGGCAATTAATTAGCATAGCTCTGCCTCATGGAGAGAAAGCAGCTTCGTGATCTTGAGCTTTAAGCAGCAGCCAGCCCATGGCTTCCCATCTCTGCTTTGAAAGTTTGGCATCTGTACCAGGGAAGGAGCCGTACAGCAGAGAGGGCGTTGTCCCTCCTCTGGTGCCTTCCCAGCCTGCACACCCCCCCAAGTCATCTTCCATCTCGCCTCCCCTCACCAGGAATTCCTCCTGCCTGTGACAAGTATCGACCACTGATTAAGCCGTCAAGCCATGGGCAACAACTTTAATTTTTCAGCCCCGGGCCATGGATTCTCTCCTCAGCTTTTGTGGGCTCTGACTTGGGCAGAGCAGTCCGCAAAGGCTCTTCCCCTTGCCTGGCAAAGTGGGAGATGCGTACCTCGGAGGCTAAGCCTTCCTCACAAGGCCATTCCACTTCGTGTAGACAAAACTTCAACACGTCTTTGAAGAGATATTGACAGATTCTCTCTCTCTCTCTCTCTCTCTCTCTCTCTCTCTCTCTCTCTCTCTCTCTCCCTCCCTCCTTCCCTCCCTCCCTCGTTCTCTCTCTCTTTCTTTCTCTCTCTCTCTGTGTGTGTACATTTGCCATGGGGCTCATCTGGAGGTTACAGGAAGCCATTCAGAAGTTGGGTCTCTTGTTTCTCCCACTGTGTGGCAAAAGCAACCTTCTACCTGATTCTCTTCTCTCCACCCCATTGCTGTAGAAGTTCTGGGATTACAGCCAGGGCTACTTCATCCCACCTTCTTACCTGAGCTCTGGGCATTGAACTCAGGTCACTAGGCTTCCTCAGCCAACCTGAACCATCTCTCCAGTCCCACATTGCCTTTCTTTTTCTCTTTACTTCCTTTTTTTTCCCTAAAGACAGCTCTGGCTGTCGTAGAACTCTCTCTGTAGACCAGGCTGGCCTCAAACTCACAGAGATCCTCCTGCCTATGCTTCCTGAGTGCTGGGATCAATGATGTGCCCCACTACCCGGCTCCACATTGCTTTTTCATCAAGCCACTAGCGATTTTGTTCTTGGAAGGGCCAGTGTGAACCCAAGCTTAGCTGTCCTCCATCAGAGTCTAACTAAACATCTTCTTATGTCACTGCAGGTGGGGACATCTCAGCTGATGGTACCACCTCTGGATCCCTTGTCAGAGCAGTCACTCAGGCTACCCCAGGCCTGTACCCTTTCAAGATGACACCTTCCATGAATACTGGTGGGAAGTCTAGGCTTTTCGCCAAAGAGGTGTATGTCTCCCCTGGCTCCTAAAGCGGCCTCACAGCTTCCTGCCACCTCCCCTCACAACCTACCTCCTCCCAGAGAGAGGACTGAGAGGGAAAGGCAGGAAGCTACAATACCCCTCCCCAAATACCCTCCTTGTTTCTTCTCACCCTGGCCTCATGCCAATTAATGGACAGCTGGACCTTTCTCCCCAAATGCTCCCCACTGCTCCCTCCTCACAAAATGAACCCACCCCTCCTGCCAACAGCCTCCTAAAATATCCAGTGTGATAGTGTCAATGGGAGTCGGCAGCCTGGCCTGCTGGGAAGGAAGAAGGCTCTAAGCAAGGGCTCAGCTCCTTTCCATCTGACCACCAAGTGCCAGAACGGGAACGTTCACAGAACCAGCTCACAGCCCAGGCCAGGCAAGGGGCAAGGGCAGTGAGTGCCATTGTCCCTTTTCCTGGCATGGCAGGGTGACTTCCCCGCCTCCAAAGTGAGTGTGCAGGAAAGAGGATGCGTCAAATGAGACACAGGGTCAATTCACAGGAGCCACCCTCCCAATCTGTCGATAGCTCGAGTGAGTGTGACTCAGTTCTGTTCCCCCCTTGACACTGAGCATTTAGCGCAGGCCTCTCCCTTTCCCATCCTCTTTCTGCTCCTCCTCCCAGCTCCTGTGAGCCTCCATTCATGTGGGTGTACATGTGGGGAGTGTGAGTCGCCCATCACCCTGCCACCCGTGAACTTGGATGGATGGTGACATCAACGTGAGTGCCAGGCAGGAAGCTGGCATTTCAGCTCCCGAAATATCTCCAGAGTGAGTTAGACCATCAGGGACCACACGTGGGACCATGACGTCACCTCCTTTTAAAGCCGCTGCTTCATTGTCTTAACCCATGCTGTGGATGGATGGGTCCCAGGGGCTGCTAGAGGCTAAACCATGGGGGCAGATGCCTGACTTAGTACATCTCAAACTGCTCTGGCCTCTGGCTTCTCACCCCCTACCCCAGTTTCAAATTCATCTTCTGGTCTTTCCAGCCTGACCATTGGGTAGAGTAAGCTGAATTAATAGTAGCAGGTGGTGGTAGGCACCACCGGGTAGAGTACTGAGAGCCTGGGGGTTGAAGTCCCCCAGAAACAGGCGGCTTTTTGTTTTATGTATACCTAAACCAGCAGCCCAGGCCACAATCAGGAGAGACCCGGAGGCTGGGATAGCAGTGTGGAGTCATCTCTTGGGGGAAATCCAGTGTTAGTTATCCCAGGGGCAGGAGACAAGTAGAGCTCCCTACACAGCACTAGCAAACCGCAGAACCCACGTCTAGCATCTCAGACAGGGCTCACCTTTCTGCCACGAGGGGTTGTAAATGGAAGAGGCCGTCTGAGAGGCGCCACCTTGCACAGGCTGTGTGCTGGCTCCCAGCAGAGCATTCCTGCAGAGGGCTGTGCCTTGCCTTTGGCCCCGATGGAGTAAGAACCTTACCAAGTCAAAGCAGACTTGGAACAAAACATTTGAGTGTCTGACATAAGAACAGAATAACATGGGAAGTTGCCCCTGGGATGGTATCCAGTATCCATCTGCCTGGAGCTCCCCAGGATTGCCACTTTGTCTCAGAGCAGGAGGGAGCAGGCCACAGGCCAGCTGTGTGGTCACATAGTGTTTGTAAGTGATGCCAACATCTAAGAGAAGAGGGATCTTTTCAGGGTCCAGGGTGACCCAGGCCCAGGTCCCTGCCCACAGCCTCACTCAGGCGGCTGAGAGGGTAGCACTGACTCTCCAGGGATGAGCGGGGCTGTTCACAGTACACCATCAGAGACTGCAGGGATGGACCAGGCTGTTCACAGTACACCATCAGAGACTGCAGGGATGGGCGGGGCTGTTCACAGTACACCATCAGAAACTGCAGGGATGGACCAGGCTGTTCACACTACACCATCAGAGACTGCAGGGATGGGCAGGGCTGTTCACAGTGCACCATCAGAGACTGCAGGGATGGACCAGGCTGTTCACAGTACACCATCAGAGACTGCAGGAATGGACCAGGCTGTTCACAGTGCACCATCAGAGACTGCAGTGATGAACCAGGCTGTTCACAGTGCACCATCAGAGACTGCAGGGATGGACCAGGCTGTTCACAGTACACCATCAGAGACTGCAGGGATGGACCAGGCTGTTCACAGTGCACCATCAGAGACTGCAGGGATGGACCAGGCTGTTCACAGTACATCATCAGAGACTTCAGGGATGGGTGGGGCTGTTCACAGTACACCATCAGAGACTGCAGGGATGGACCAGGCTGTTCACAGTACACCATCAGAGACTGCAGGGATGGGCGGGGCTGTTTACAGTGCACCATCAGAGACTGCAGGGATGGACCAGGTTGTTCACAGTACACCATCAGAGACTGCAGGGATGGGTGGGGTTGTTCATAGTACACCATCAGAGACTGCAGGGATGGACCAGGCTGTTCACACTACACCATCAGAGCCTCTCTCTAACACCACAAAATGTCCAACATGAGACTCTCTTCTCTCCTTTAACTCAGAGAAGCCAAGGTTTACAGTGGATAAGACAATTGCCCTAGGTCACCAGCTACAGTGGAATGGACAGGTCCTCTGCTCCAGGGATGCATGCATCCTGAGAGGCCCCTCGATCTTCATCCCAGTGGGAGGAGGACACTAGGGACAAGCAGTCTGTAGAGTGTCTGTAGCCATCCAACATAGCTTCCCCAGGTGGTGACATCTGAAATGAGTGTGGAGGACCTATTGGACGTGAGCAAGGGAAGGTGGATGGAGGTTCCTCATCGGAACCAGCGGGGCAAGAGCAGAAGGGTCAGAGTTCAAAACACAGTGAATTTGAGGCCAGCCCAGACTACACAGTGAGAGCCCGTCAAACACAAAGCTCAAGAAAACACACAAGGAAGGCCCACGACCCAACAGGTCTCTGTGAAAGACTCAAAAATGGGGGGCTGCCATAGGGATGATGGGAGATGGCACTGGCCCTCCAGACCTTGAATGTCACCAGCTGGAGGAGAGCCCAGTTGTTGAGGCAGAACTTCCTTTACACAGAAGGCAGACTGCGATCCCCCATGCCATGACTTTCTCACGTTCCCAGCAACTTGGGTGCAGCTGCAGCAGGTGGGCGGGTGCGGACAGAGGATGGTTCTCCAAGCCATCTCAGGCTCTCTCCCTCTTTTAGAGGAACCTGGAGCATGAGAGATGACAGCCAGATGAGATGACGTCCATCCCTCTCGGGCCTGGCGCAGCCTTTCTTCTAGTAAAAGTTTTCAGCTAAAAATGCCTCCCCTCCCCCCAAAGCTGGGCTTCTTCTGGGAAGCTGCTAGCTTCCCCTGTAAGTCCTAAGTGGAAACTTCTGGTGGGTTTTCCTGTTCAGTCAAGAATGGAGCGGGCCTTACCCTTCACCCCCCACCCCAGGCCACTAGCCTGCTGCATCCAACAATGTGAGAATCAGTAGGCAGGAGAAAGGTGATAGCAGGGCTGAGCCAAGGCACAGAGGATGGTCCCCACCTCGGGGCCAGGGAGGAGCCCCAACTTTGCTTCAGAAGGCAAGAATAGCCACACCCTTGGTGCTGGGAGAAGACTACCCATCACCTTTGGCCCCTGGGGATAAGAAACCCACCAAATCAAAGAATGGACAAGTAACAAAATATCTGAACTGAAACTTTGGCCAACATGTACCCACTGAAGTCTGATTAAGAGAGAAGCAATCAGGGACCCCAGATCCTTCTCCCTACCCTAAGCTGTCTGTGTCCACTCCATCTTCCCTCACACTGGCTGTTGAGCCTCTCAGAGAATGCTCTGAGGAGAAGAGCCTTAATCTACCCCAGCTAGAGAGAAGGTAGCCAGACTTCATGCAACAAGCCTGCACAGTCTGAGACAGGAGGTTAGGGTGGCAGGAATGGAAGAGGGTTGGTCTGCCAGGTCTTATTGGCTGAAGCAGAACCAAGTGTCTCTGCCTGAAGAAGCGGGGACTTAGCACCCCTCTTTTCTAAGGCAGAGGTTAGAATCTGTCACCATGGTGACCCATGCCTGCCATCCCACCTCAGGAGGTAGAGGAAGGGGGGGATCAGAGTTTAAGGTCATCATCAGCTATATGGTGCATTTGAGGCTAGCTGTGGGCTGCCTACCATGCTCAGAGCTCCAGGTTCAAAAATGTCTTGCCATTAAGCACATGGTTTACCCAAGTTGCTTTGGGGACAGCAGAGAGGTTACAGAGATTTCTGTGGACCAGGCTAGAAGTGACCCATTGTTCCCCTGGGCTTCCCACAGCCAGAAGCCAGCATAGGGCTACACCAAGCTGAAAGGATCTGGAAATATGACTGTGTGCAAGAATGCCCAGCCCACCAGCTCCCCTCTTAAGGCTGAGGTAAAGAGAAAATTGCTCCACCAGGAACAGGCAGCGTAGCCCCCACCTGCAGCCCTATGAACCCTTCCCTTGCTACAGGTATATGAGAGAGAGAGAGTAATTGGAGAAACCTAGAGATGGGTAACCCCCAAGGGTTGTGCTCCAACTTCTCTGTCCAGCAAACTTAGGAGTCTAGACATGTATCTCACTCACAATGGCCACAAAGATGATGTGGTGATTTGAATGAAAATGGACCCCATAGATTCACAGGAAGTAGCATTATTTGAAAGGATTAGGACTTGGTCTTGTTGGAGGAAGTGTGTCACTGGGGGCAGACTTTGAGGTTTTAAATGTCCAAGACAGGCCCAGTGATGTTCTCTCTTCCTGAGGCCTGCTGATCCTGATGTAGAACTCTCAGTGCCTTCTCCAGCACCATGTCTGCCTGTGTGCCACCATGTTTCCCACCATGATGATAATGGACTAAACCTCTGAGCCTGTAAGCCAGCCCCAATGAAATGCTTCTCTTTATAAGAGTTGCTGTGGTCATGGTGTCTCTTCACAGCAGTAGTAATCCTGACTAAGGCAGAAGTCTAATATGAAGTTTTGCTTTGTTTTGTTTTTATGTGTGTGAATACATACCTATATGTATGCTTGCACACCATGTACCTGGTACCTGCAGAGGACAGAGAGGGGGTTGGAACACCTGGATCTGGAGTTATGAGTGGTTGTAAGCAGCTGGGTGCTGGGAATTGAACTTGGATCCACTGGAAGAATAGCTGGCACTCTTAAGCACGGAGCCATCACTCCTGGCCCTGGTATGAAGTCTTACAGAGATCAGTTAGAGTTTAAACCAAGTAGAGGGGTATGGTGATGGGGCTTGCAGCTCTGAGCAACTGGAAGCTTCTGGAAAGAGAAGCTGGAAACTGTCAGGATCCTCTGTTGAAGAGAGCACGTGAGGGAAGCAGGCAGGGCAGAGGGCGGGCGGGGGGCAGGAGATGCAGCGCAAAGGCAAAGGTGCAATGGCACTTTACAGTTCATGAGCTGGAATACCCTGGCCTGACCCAACCCACCTCCCTGCCTCCTACATGCTCAGCCAGATCTATCACAGAATGAGGAGAACTTACACAGGAGCTACACAGAAAGCTCTTGTAAGCAAGCAGATGCCAATAAAACAGCTTGAGTGGAACATTTGCATCCTCGCCTAGAGACAGGGCAGGATGTGGACAGGGGTGTGGCCAGGCCACCAGTGGGAGACCCAGAAGACAAAGGCTGCTCTAACCGGTCTGTGTTCGGACACTCTCCATCTCTGATTTTGTTCTCTTTATTCTAGACATGGGATCATACTTTGTAGACACAAACCCCGTTTCCTGTCCCAACTGTCCAAAGCAAACATTCACTCCTGGCCTGCTGGTCACCCAGCAGCATGATCTAGACCTTCCCCGGAGGCTAGTGGACAGGAGCAGGGGAGTGGGAGTTGGCCTGGTCATGGGGTCGTGGTCAAGGGCCACAGTAGTGATGTCCTGGGCTGCAATAGGGACCCAGCAAGCGACAGTGGCTCAGCATCCCCACTGACCCAGCTCTGCTTTTGTGGGTCCTTCTTCCGGTCTTCACAGGCTCCACACTCACAGCTGGGTCCTCTGTGCCTCTGGAGATTCCAGAAGCCCCAACACCTGGCTGGCAACTTCATTTTCTGCTTAAGCCGACTGGAAGCGATTTGCTTTGCTTACAAATAAGAACCTGCCAGTTGCTGGAATAGTTGTGGTATTCCCTAGAGAATGCCCAAGCAATAAAATGTGCTGTAAAGTTCTTTTAATAAGTTCTTTTGAAAAATTATTGCATAAATAATACATGTTCACTACTTTCAAAAGAAGAAATAAAGAATAACACAAAGAAGAAATAAAGATATCTCATAATCACAACACCCGAGATGAGCGCTGCACTCTGCGGCACTCTTCCCGCATATAGGATGACTTTTATTTAAAAAAAAAAAAAAAAGGTGGGTGGGGGCTGTCTGGGAGTTGACTCAGTTGGATGCTTGCCTAGCATAGCAAAACCCCAAGTTCCATTCAATACCACATAAACCAGGTATAATGGCACACACCCGTAATCCCAGGACTCAGGAGTACCAAGGTCATCCTCAGCTACATTCCAAGTTCAAGGACATCTGGGCTACTTAAGATCCCGGGGGGGGGGGG
>NW_022196897.1:17376521-17385331 GCF_008632895.1 Mastomys coucha
ATACACACACACATACACACACACACACAAACACACACACACACAAAGAAATAACTCTTTTTTTAAAGAAATAACTCTTAAAAAAACAAACAAACAAACAGAGGCAGTGAAGAATCAAAACCTGGGTTACTGGGGCTGGAGGACTGCCTTCACCAGAGACCAGCAGCAAGCACCCGGGTCCAGTTTCCAGCATGCACACTTGATTTCATCTGTAATTCCTATCTCAGGGGTTCTGATGCTCTTCTGACCTCTGAGGGCACCAGGCACACACATAGTACACATATGCATGCTGACACTCATACTCCTTAAATGAAATTAGTTTAAAAATACACCAGAGGTTTACTTGGTATACAAGTCTTCCTATAATTTAATCCTTCAATGTTTGATTTTAATTTTCATTTTATTTATTTTTATTTACTTATTATTTTTCTGTTTTTTTTTTTTTCAAGACAGGGTCTCACGTAGCACAGGCTGCTCTCTAACTCATTACATAGCCCAGGCTGACTTTGAACTCCTGACCCTCCCCCTCAGCTTCCCACGTGTTGAGACCCAGCTAGTGTTTTATTTTCTTTGATGCTGCCACCAATGTTATTTTGTCCCATTTCTCCTTTTTTTTTTCTAGAATAAGGAGACTAACCATGTTTGTAACAAATTTGATAAATTTACTTATGACTCTAATGCTCTGCAGATTCTATTAGATTTTCAATGTGTACAGTTTTATCATCTGTGAAGACTGAAGACAACTTTATTTTTCTCTCCTAATTCTAATTGCATCAAGGAGGATAGTGGGTTATTAAAAGTGCTGAGGAGAGCGAATCTCGTGCTTCCAGGCTTAGAGCTGGGAGAAGGCGTGTTTATTTATTTGCTTGTTTATTAATTTTTGAGACAAGGTCTCACTACTCAATCCTGACTGGCCTGGAATACTCTATATAAACCAGGCTGGCCTCAAACCCACAAAAATTCTCTGCTTTTGCCTCTAGAATGAATGCTTAATTTTAAAAAAGATTATTTTACTTTAATTATGTGTCTGTGGGGGTGCTGGCCATGAGTGTAGGTTCCTGCAGAGGGCAGAAGAGGGCGCTGCACCCCTAGGGCTGGAAGTTGTGAGCTGCCCCACAACCTGGCAGTCTCCTCTCGGGTTTCCTAAGGGCCTTCCTTCATGAATATATTGAGTCATTCTTCTGCATTTCTAGCAGCAGTCATTTGAGTTGCTCCTCTCCTTTGTTGACTGGCTTTAGAATAGCAAACTAACCTTGCCTCCTGAATTGAGTCCACTTGCCTGCCAGGAGCTTGTGGCCAACATTTCCATGTCAGGACACTAAGACTTGGAGGTATCTTTGTCCCATAGTCTGTAGTCTGGGACTTAATTTCTTTGATACACTGTTTGGGGTATTAATTTTGGAGTTAGTATTACTTTTCAATTAATGTTCAAGCAGCTCAGCATGAAGTTCTGGCTCCATCCTTCCATCTCTTAAAACCTCAGTCCTCTGTGGATAAGGCAGGACTGGAGGATTGGAGGACCAGAGGACCAGCGGAGGATTGGAGGAGGACCATGTTAGAAATTGCATCTAAGAGCGGGGCAGTGGTAGCGCACATCTTTAATCCCAGCACTTGTGTGTGTGGGGGGTGGGCAGAGGCAGGTGGATTTCTTAGTTTGAGGCCAGCCTGGTCTACAGAGTGAGTTCCAGGACAGCCAGGGCTATACAGAGAAACCCTGTCTCGAAAAACAAAAACAAAAACAAAAACAAAAGAAAAAGAAATTGCATCTAAGTCCTCACAGTGGCATCTGGGTATGTGCCTGTCTTGACACTGCTTGCTGTCTTTGCCTCAATCTCATCTCACCCTGAGATGGAACTTTCAAATGTTGTTTGTGCTGGCACATCACAGGGTGCCCCAGGTCCCTGCCCCAACCCCAGCCAGGGAAAGTCATTGGCAGATTAATTTCAATGAAGATGAATCAATAATTTATGCTGGTGTTTTTCCTCATGCAGCAAAGTGGCCCATTTTGATATGATCCGACAGGGTCATGCATACCTTGTTTTAATTAAACCCAATACAGAAAATTAAAAGAGGAAAAAAAAATTCTCCCAGCAATTGGCCCCCAAAGCCTCCATCCAATAGATGATGAAGAGGAATAGGGGATCTGGAGGGGTGTGGGGTTGTTAGCAGAAAGTCCAATTCAGTAGATGCTTGGGAGGAATATAAAGATGGTATTGGCATCTTCTCATTATGTGGCCTTTAAGAGGCCAGGCTGGCTGAGGTGTCAGGTGATGGATTGTCTTCAGGAGGCAGCATCATGTCTAGAAGCCAAGTGTTGCTTAGCTCTCCTTGAGGGAGGTGCCACATCCTTAGAGAGGGTATCAGAAGCAACAGGGATCGATTGCCTCATGGGTCTTCCACAAGCATCTCTAAGACCTTAGATGTGAGACCACAGTCACAGTGAACCCTCCTGAGTCCTCCCTCCGGGCTCTCTGCAACATCAGTTTCCTGTCAATCATCCCTCTAGCCAGGGCAACTCAACATCGTAGCCTTTGGGGCTTCTCCCTGTATGTACGTCAGATCACCACAGACACCAAGACATCCATGATTCTTAAAACACATGGAACCCCATTCACCATTCTCCTGGTGACCACATTGCTACAAACCCCAGACAGAAGTCCTTTCTCTGACTTAGGGAACTGTAGAAACTGAGTCACAGGATGAGACCTAAGCTGTACTCCAAAGCCCTCTAGGCAATCACTTGATCACAGACAGGCCCAGCCTGTCTCTGTTCAGTCATGGACTGCTTAGAATCCCCACCAATCAGAGGTGGCTTATATGCGGTGCTCCAGTAAGGTAATGGTGCCTAGCAACATTGTAGCCACTTTAGTTTCTGTAGCCACCTGATGAGCTCACCCAGGGTTGGCCCCCTAGGAAGACACTCTATCTTACTTCCCTGAGCTGCTTCCTCCAACCACTGAGTCCTTCCCTTCTCTAGCCCTCTGGCTTCCCTGTCTTCCTATGAAGGACACCACCTGGGCTCCATCACTGGGGTACAGCGTGGCACAAGGCCCAGCTTCCATGCTCCATGGGCTCCTTCTTGCAGGACAGTGCCCTTTAAGGAGCAGAGCCAGGCACTCCTGTTGCTCAGATCTCTCTACCAGTCTTCTCCACTGGCTCTTTGATTTTTTTTTACTATGCTAAAATATGCATAACATAACATTTATCATCTTCAGGGCGTGGTTTAGGTGACTTGAAGCACACACAGTGCCATCACTGTGCAGCAGTCACTGCCATCCATCTCTAGGACACCCGGTTCTCCCCAACTCTGTTTGAACTTGACTCTCACAGTTCCCTCACCTGTCCATGCTTAACCTTTACTCACTGGTATTTCTCACTTAGCATAAAGCCCACAAGGCTCACCCGTGTTGGAGCATATGTCAGCGCGTCTTTCCTTCTTCTCCAGGGTGAGTGACATTCTACCATGTAGGTGCCTGCTTTTCACCCAGCTCTCGATCTGAGACATGTGTGGGGGCCACTCCTCCTGGGCTACATTGCTGTTGCTGCTGTGGTGTTGGGGAATCAAGTCCCTGCATCTGTCTTCAGTCCCTGCCTGCTGCCAAGCAGTCCCTGCCTGCTGCCAAGGTCTAGGCTACATTCAATTTTTAAATATTTATTTATTTGTGTGTACATATATGTGGGGGTGGTGAGTACATTGGCCATGGCATGTGAGTGGAGATCAAAAGACAACTGTTGGGAATCCAGTCTCTCCTTCTACCATGTGGGTCCATCAGTTTTGGTGGCAAGCACTCATGTTGCCCACGCCTTCCATAGCAGGTGGGTGGAGATTCAGAGAGCAACTTGTGGAAGCTGGTTGCCTTCTTCCACCATGTGGGTCCTGGGACTTGAACTCAGGTCATCAGGCTTAGCAGCATCCCAAGAGGAGCCTCAGCTTCCCTTCTTCATGCTGTCTAGGGCCCTGGTCCTGGACTGCCACCACCCACTTTTAGGGTATGTCTCCCTACATCAATTAACAATAAATATGTCCCTCACGGTGTGCCCAGAGGCTAACCCATCCCTCGCAGGTGTGCCCAGAGGCTAACCCATCCCTCACAGGTGTGCCCAGAGGCTAACCCATCCTTCGCAGGTGTGCCCAGAGGCTAACCCATCCCTCGCAGGTGTGCCCAGAGGCTAACCCATCCCTCGCAGGTGTGCCCAGTGGCTTGCATTGGAGGTGAGTCCAGAGGCAGCCAGTTGACAGCAGTAACTGTGACTGTTGTTTTCTGGTTTGTTTTTATGTAACAACCACCCAACTTGGTGTGAAACTTTTGCTTTTCTGGGGAGCCTGTTGTAACATTCCTTTCCATAAATCCTTTTTACTAACTTCTAAAAAATAATGTTTTGTGAAAGATGGCTGAGAGCTAGCTGCCCTGGGCCCAGTTCCTGTGCTCTCTGACTCTCTCCCTCCCTGGGTCATTCTCTGGCTTTCTCCTTAGGCCCTCTCGGCATGTGCCTTTTTCCCTGGCCCCTTTCTTCAGGCAGGCTCCTATCCTGGGATCTCTCCCTCAGTGTCCTGCCCTGTCCCTTCCCCCCTCCCCCTGCCACCATGGTTTTGCTCTGGGCTTTTTGATGGACAGCCCCACTGCGGCCCCACACCCTCATTTTTCTCTGCTATGGCTAGTGCAGTCTCCCCACAGATACCTTCACCTTATCTGAGCGGTTTCTGCTCATCAGTTTCCTCTTTGGCAACTTTATCTCTGAGGGATGTTTAAGGATGGCCGGCCTCCAAGACACCGATGCTCTCTTAGCTGACAGTGGTGGGGGCAGGTTGGTGGGGGGAGGGGCTTAATGTCTGGATTTACTTCTTGTTCTGTGGGTCAGTTTGCCCTCCCAGGTCAGTCACTCAATGTCCTTGTGACATTGGCCTCACAACATGACTGAGTCTGGTAGTGTGGCAGCAACAGCCTTGAGATCTTCTTGGCTCTCATTTCCTTTCTGAATCAGCTTATCAAAGTCTATTTAAAAAGGAAAAACCCGGTGCTGGAAAGGCTGCACAGTGGTTAGAGCACCAGCTGCTTTTGCAGAGAACCCAGTTCCCCAGTACCCACAGGGCAGCTCACAATTGGTTTTAACTCCAGCTCCAGGAGACCTGGCACCCCTTCTGGCCACTATTGGTACTGCATGCATGCATAAAAGTTGTTTTTTTTTTTTAATTTTTTATTAGATATTTTCTTTATTTACATTTCAAATGTTATGCTCTTTCCTGGTTTCCCCCTCTGGAAACACCCTATCTCCTCCCCCTCTCCCTGCTTACCAACTCACACACTCCTGCTTCCTGGCCCTGGCATTCCCCTACACTGGGGCATAGAGCCTTCACAGGACCAAGGGCCTCTCCTCCCATTGATGATGGACAAGGCCATCCTTTGCTACATATGCAGCTGGAGCCACAAGTTCCACCATGTGTACTCTTTGGTTGGTGGTTTAGTCCCTGGGAGCTCTGGGGGTAATGGTTAGTTCATATTGTTGTTCCTCTTATGAGGCTGCAAACCCTTCAGCTTCTTGGGTCCTTTCTCTAGTTCCTCCATTGGGGACCCTAGGCTCAGTCCAATGGTTGGCTGGGAGCATCCACTTCTGTATTAGCCGGGCACTGGCAGAGCTTCTCAGGAGACAGCTATAACAGGCTTCTGTCAGAAAGCAGTTGTTGGCATCCACAATAATGTCTGGGTTTGGTGACTGTATATGGGATGGATCCCCCAGGTAGGGCAGTCTCTGGTTGGTCATTCCTTCTGTCTCTGCTCTACCCTTTGTCTCTGTAACTCCTTCCATGGGTTTGTTTTTTGTTTTTGTTTTTGTTTTTTTGTTTGTTTTGTTTTTTGTTTTTTGTTTTTTGTTTTTTTGAGACAGGGTTTCTCTGTGTAGCCCTGGCTGTCCTGGAACTCACTCTGTAGACCAGGCTGGCTTCAAACTCAGAAATCTGCCTGCCTGTGCCTCCCAAGTGCTGGGATTAAAGGCGTGCACCACCACTGCCTGGCCTTCCATGAGTATTTTGTTTCCCCCTTCTAAGAAGGACCAAAGAATCCACACTTTGGTCTTCCTTCTTCATGAGCTTCACGTGGTCTGTGAGTTGTATCTTGGATATTCCAAGCTTCTGGGCTAAAATCCACTTAGTGAGTGCATACACTGTGTTCTTTTGTGATTGGGTTACCTCACTCAGAATGATATTTTCTAATTCCATCCATTTGCCTAAGAATTTCATGAATTCATTGTTTTTAATATCTGAGTAGTACTCCATTGTGTAAATGTACCACATTTTTTTATCCATTCCTCTGTTGAAGGACATCTGGGTTCTTTCCAGCTTCTGGCTATTATAAATAAGGCTGCTATGAACATAGTGGAGCTTGTGTCCTTATTACATGTTGGAGCATCTTCTGGGTGTATGCCCAGGAGTGGTATTGCTGGGTCCTCAGGTAGTACATGTCCAGTTTTCTGAGGAACCGCCAAACTGATTTCCAGAGTGGTTGTACCAGCTTGCAATCCCACCAGCAATGGAGGAATGTTCCTCTTTCTCCACATCCTTGCCAGCATCTGCTGTCACCTGAGTTTTGATTTTAGCCATTCTGACTACTGTGAGGTGGAATCTCAGGGTTGTTTTGATTTGCATTTCCCTGATGACTAAGGATGTTGAACATTTCTTTAGGTGCTTCTCAGCCATTTGGTATTCCTCAGTTGAGTATTCTCTGTTTAGCTCTGTACCCCATTTTTAATAGGGTTATTTGGTTCTCTGGAGTCTAACTTCTTGAGTTCTTTGTATATATTAGATATTAGCCTTCTATTGGATGTAGGGTTGGTAAAGATCTTTTCCCAATATGTTGGTTGCCATTTTGTCCTATTGTCCTTTGCCTTATAGAAACTTTGCAATTGTATGAGGTTACATTTGTCAATTCTTGATCTTAGAGCATAAGCCATTGCTGTTCTGTTCAGGAACTTTTACCCTGTGTGTATTCGAGGCTCTTCCCCACTTTCTCTTCTATTACGTTCAATGTATCTGGTTTTATGTGGAGGTCCTTGATCCACCTGGACTTGAACTTTATACAGAGAGATAAGAATGGATCTATTTGCATTTTTTTTACATGCTAACCTCCAGTTGAGCCAGCACCATTTGTTGAAAATGTTGTCTTCTTCAACACTTTTTAAAACTGAATGGTTTTAGCTCCTTTGTCAAAGACGGAGTGACCGTAGGTGTGTGCGTTCATTTCTGGGCCTTCAATTCTATTCCATTGATCCACCTGCCTATCACTGTACCAATACCATGCAGTTTTTATCACTATTGCTCTGTAATACAGCTTGAGGTCAGGGATAGTGGTTTCCCCAGAAGTTCTTTTATTGTTGAGAATAGTTTTCGCTACCCTAGGTTTTTTTGTTATTCCAGATGAATTTGCAAATTGTTCTTTCTAACTCTGTGAATAATTGAATTGGAATTTTGATGGTGATTGCGTTGAATCTGTAGATTGCTTTTGGCAAGATGGCCATTTTTACTATATTAATCCTGCCAATTCATGAACATAGAAGATCTTTCCATCTTCTGAGATCTTCTTCAATTTCCTTCTTCAGAGATTCGAAGTTCTTGTCATACAGATCTCTTTCACTTGCTTAGTTAGAGTCACACCAAGGTATTTTATATTATTTGTGACTATTGTAAAGGGTGTTGTTTCCCTAATTTCTTTCTCTGCCTATTTATCCTTTGTGTAGAGGAAGGCCACTGATTTGCTTGAGTTAATTTTATATCCAGCTACTTTGCTGAAGTTGTTTATCAGGTTTAGGAGTTCTCTGGTAGAATTTTTGGGGTCACTTAAGTATACTATCATATCATCAGCAAATACTGATAATTTGACTTCTTCCTTTCCAATTTGTATCCTTTTGATCTCCTTTTGTTGTAGAATTGCTCTGGCTAGGAATTCAAGTGCAATATTGAATAGGTAGGGAGAGAGTGGGCAGCATTTTCTAGTCCCTGATTTCAGTGGGATTGCTTCAAGTTTCTCTCCATTTAGTTTGATGTTGGCTACTGGTTTGCTGTATGTTGCTTTTACTATGTTTAGGTATGGGCCTTGAATTCCTGATTTTTCCAAGACTTTTATCATGAAGGGATGTTGGATTTTGTCAAATGCTTTCTCAACATCTAATGAAAGGATCATATGGTTTTTTTCTTGGAGTTTGTTTATATAGTGGATTACGTTGATGGATTTCTGTATATTGAACCATCCCTGCATCCCTGGGATGAAGCCTACATGATCATGATGGATGATCGTTTTGATGTGTTTTTGGATTTGGTTGCAAGAATTCTATTGAGTATTTTTGCATTGAAAAGGGAAATTGGTCTGAAGTTCTCTTTCTTTGTTAGGTCTTTGTGTGGCTTAGGTGTCAGAGTAATTGTGGCTTCATAGAATGAATTGGGTAGAGAACCTTCTGTTTTTATTTTGTGGAATAGTTTGAGGAGTTAAAGTTATTTTTTTTTAAAAAAAGGAAAAACCTATTGACTGTAAGGAGCATATGTCTGCTTTAATCTTCATTTATTTCCCCCAGTGACATCGAGTAGCTTTGGATGTCTACAATTCTTAACACATTGACACATATAGTAACTGCAACATCCAGCTCAGCCCATGGCCTCTCCCAGGGGCTGAGGAGTGGACATGTGAGTCAGTAAGTAATGGGAGGAAGGTGAGAGTGGTCTGGAAACAGATGGTGGTGCCAACAGTGTGCACATGTCTAATGCCAACAGTGTGCACATGTCTAATGCCAACAGTGTGCACATGCCTAATGCCAACAGTGTGCAC
>NW_022196897.1:17385766-17412493 GCF_008632895.1 Mastomys coucha
AGTGTGCACATGTCTAATGCCAACAGTGTGCACATGCCTAATGCCAACAGTGTGCACCTGTCTAATGCTAACAGTGTGTACATGCCTAATGGCAACAGTGTGCACATGTCTAATGCCAACAGTGTGCACATGTCTAATGCTAACAGTGTGTACATGCCTAATCCCAAGGAATCATGGGCTGACATAAGATTAAAGTGTGTGCTTTAGCCTGGCAAGGTGGTGTACACCTATAATCCCAGCACTTGAGAATTAGAGGCAGGAAAATAGGAGTCCAGGGCCAGCCTAGGCTACATGAGATCTCATCTGAAAAAAAGCAAATAAGTTTGATGTTACATGCTTTTACCACACTAGCTAACTCTGGTAGGATGCCTCTGCTCATGCTGTTGTGGCCCTGGAAGACAGGCTACAAGCTGATCTCTGAATGCAGGGACTCGAGGGACAAAGCTTTTCACATTTATTTCACCTTTTTGTTTTGTTTTGTTTCTTAGATATTTTCTTTATTTATTTTGCCTTTTTGTTTTTGTACAGTTTGTTTGTTTGTTTGTTTGTTTGTTTGTGGCAGGGCTTCACTGCACAGCCCTGACTGACCTGAAGTTTAAAGTGCAGACCCAGCTGGGTGTAACTTGCTGCCTCTCTATTTCTGTCTCCTGAGTTCTGCGATTAAAGGTGCACACAACCATACCCAGCCTTCTGGCTTTTTTTTTTTCTTTCTATTTTTTCTTCTCTTCTTAAGGTTTCTTTTCACTTGTGTAGGGGTGATGGGTCTATATGCATATAGTTGTCCATGGAGGCTGGAAGAGAGTCTCAGATCCCCCGTAGCTGCTGTTTTAGGCAGTTGTGATCTGCCTGGGTGCTGGGAACTGAACTTCACTCCTCTGCAAGAGCAGCAAGGATTCTTAACCATGACTCATCACTCCAGCCCCACTTTCAGCTTCTCTGTGTTTCTATGTTTTCGTGTGTGTGTGTGTGTGTGTGTGTGTGTGTGTGTGTGTGTTTCAAGCCCCCTAAACACACACACACACACACTTCTTCCCCTCAAGACAGGGTTTCTCTGTACAGTCCTGGTTGTCCTGGAACTCACTCTGTAGACCAGGTTAGCCTTGAACTCAGAGATCTGCCCTCATGCCCAGCTCAGACATGCATTTTCTTTCTTTTCTCTTCTTTTTCTTTTTTTTTTTAAGATTTATTTATTTATTATATGTAAGTACACTGTAGCTGTCTTCAGACACACCAGAAGAGGGCTTTAGGTCTCATCACGGATGGTTGTGAGCCACCATGTGGTTGCTGGGATTTGAACTCAGGACCTTCAGAAGAGCAGTCAGGGCTCTTAACCGCTGAGCCATCTCTCCTGCCCCAGACATGCATTTTCTAATGTTGAAAAAAAACTTTAAATACAGAAAAGTGAGGAGAACAATAAAACATTGATGTATGTATTACTTTTGCAGCTTGAAAAAAAATCTATACTATGAGGAAAAAAATCAATGTTCTTAACCAAAACAGAAATGAAAAAAAGGAACAACATAATTATTTGAAAAATACCCCTGGCTAAGCTCCAGTCAGAAAGTCAGGGGGCATAGTCGGAGTCTCCCCCCCAGCACCTGTCCCTAGCCAAGCAGTGGCCAGTAGGGCCGCTTTAGGAAGACTGGATAGATCTTTGATCAGCCTCAACCCCCAACCCTGAGTCCATTACAGGCAGACACTACTCTTTTAAATCTATAGGATGAGTACTGTCCTGTATCCTCACACTTGGGAGGCCAAGAGTTCAAAGCCAGCTTGAGCAATATGGCAAGACTCCAGAAGGAGAAAAAAGCAACAACAACAACAAATGGAGGGAGAGAGAAGGAAGGGAAAGGAGGCAGTTCTGGGTGGTTCTGAGTTTGGGAGCCTGATCTCTGAGGACTAAGTCACCATGTCTGAACAGCATCTCAAACAGCTACCAAATGCATTTCTGTGCTTCTTCGTTTAGTTTGGATCCTGCTCCATGCTTCAGTCAAAGTCTCTAGTTCCAAGGCCCTGCCTCAGGCTACACCCCAAGACAGGGCACCCTAAGCCTTAGAGAGCCAAATAGGATGAGGACACTCAACCCAAGCGAGTATTGCCGCTGGCAGACAAACCAGAGCTCAACTGCACATGGAGCATAGAGAGCAGCACCTTTTCTAGAGGGTCTCAACCTTGTATTCTCTCTGTGTCTCTGTCTCTTTCTGTTTCTCTGTCTCTCTGTCTATGCCTCTCTGTCTCTCCCTATGTCTCTCTCTGACTCAGTCACTCTGTCTACCTCTTTCTTTGTCTGTCTGTCTGTCTGTCTGCCTCTCTCTCTCTCTCTCTCTCTCTCTCTCTCTCTCTCTCTGTGTGTGTGTGTGTGTGTGTGTGTGTGTGTGTGTGTGTGTGAGTTGCATGCATGTATGAATGCATATATGCTCCTGAGGAAGCAGTGTAAAGAGGACAGAGGTTGACATTGGCATGCCTTCCTTAACTATTCTCTACCTTATTTTAGACTTGTTTGCAGGGTTGCATGAGTGTGCACCCTAGTGCATGTGTAGAGGTCAGAGGCCAGCTTGTGGGAGCTGGTCTTTTCGGTCACCATATGGCCCCTACTGTCCTCACCTGCTGAGCCATCTTGCCAACCTTTGTTTTTTGAGACAAAGTCTTTCATTAACCACCACTAGCTAGCCATGGAGCCCCAGGGTCCATCTGTCTCTACCCCACCCCCAGCAAGAAAGCTACAGATTTTTGCCCCACCAGCTTCGCTTATTCATGGTTGCTGGGAATTCAAACGCAGGTTCTCACACTGCCTAGCAAGCACTGCACCCACTCGGCCACTTCGCCAGCCTATAACCTTGTTCTTATTGGAGGGGAGTAAGGTGCCGGCTGTAGAGCCAGCCAGCCACATGCTCCAGGGATCCCCTACTAGCTGTGTGTTGCTGAGGTGACCTGAGGGGTCCCTCTAGGGGGAGATAATGGGTTAATGTCCTCACCCATCTGAGAACCTAGACAAGTTGTCACCTTTTTCATGGGCAGAAATCTCCAATCCCTGGAGCCCCTCTTTTCATGGGCAGAATTCCCCAATCCCTGGAGCCTCCTTTGCTCCCCCACACCTTCTCTGTAGCAACAAGACAGGACTCATTTGCCACGCCTCTCTCTCCAGCTCAGCTTCACCCATACTGTGGCAAAGATCTGCTCAGAATTCACAGCTGCTGGGGGCTCATGAATTATGCAAAGTCCCACATCAACCCATCAGCTACTGTCAGGGAGGAATCAAAGGCCCTGTGATGGGTGACAGCTCTTTCTGTGGAGCCTAGAACCCTTTGCAAGAGTCCTGGTGTCACCAGATCCTGTAGTTATCCGATCTCTACCCCTCCCAGATGCCCCTCTCTCTGTTTCCCCGCCAGGTGCAGGTTTGATGGACTGGAAGGGGACCTCAACAACAGAAAGCCTGGCCCTTGTTTTCTGAGTTTGTTCTGAAATGCTCAGGCTGAATAATTGATGCGAGCACTGCATTTTCGAGGGAAAGACACCTTGTGCATAGCAACGGCATCGAAGCTTCCTTTGGTCAAGCCACAGTTGGTGGCAGATTCTTGTGATCCCAGGGTGGGGGTGGTAGGTAGAAGCAGTAGGATCAGGTGTTCAGGGTCAGCCTCAACTACATAGAGAGCTCAAGGACAGACTGGGCTAGGTGAGACCCCTGTCCGGGGTGTGTGAGAGATCCACACCAGTAAAGATAAACTGAGCCAGAAAACAGGGATCAAATCTAGACACAGGTACTTCCTTGCCCAGAATGCAATGGGGCAACCCCAATGTCACAGGGGCAGAATTCTCCCAAACTCCTCCTCACAGATAAGGAAAAGTCCACAGAGCAAGGACCGGAGGGCCGACTGTGAACGAACTCAGAGGAGAGTTGAAGACACGGGACACAGGCAGCAGCAGCTAGTAAAGGGACATGCTGGGCTGAGGTGAGCTCTGTCCTCCAGTGAAAAGGTGACTGGTACAGAGGAAACTGCTCAGTATTAGGAGCTTTCCCTAAAACAGGCCTACAGAGAAGTCAGCAAGAGATACTCGCTGATCAGGGGCCAGAGATAACCAGGCGGCACAGGCTCTTTACAGAGGCCACCAGGATCCCAGTGCTTAAGAGACCTCCAGGTCATCAAAGGAACACAGACACAAACCATGGTGTGACACCAATCCTCAGCTGCCAGGATTGCTGACGTGGAAAAGAGTGTCATCCATACCTCAGGCAAAATGGTTCCACATGACACCCTCATACACATGGAATGGTCAGGCTCTCATGACACAATGATTACTCAGGTGACCAGCCCCATCCCGAAGCCATTAGGGTACCAGCCACTAGCCACACTAGGGGGTGTTCTCAAAGAGAATCTACCCAGGCCAGAGACTCCAGGGGTCTCCAAATGTCAGGAACGGGGCCTGAGACCCCTTGGAATCTAAATGTCTGTGTTATCCCATCATATTATAAAGATTACACACACACACACACACACACACACACACACAAAGAATTAGTTGCAGGAAGATGGGACATGGCTCCAGCTTACCATGTCCTGACCTTTGCCCTTGCTCACTCAGCCAAGCCAGCCCTGAGACCTCTTGTAGACTGTATCCATTCCAGGTGGTAGTCTGGACACAAGCCATATCTCAGTCATTGCCATCAACGGCTCCACATACTAGTGTGTCCTGCTGCCTAAGGAAGATGCTGGAAGCACAGGAGGGTGGCTTAGAGGGAAGGAGCATCAGGATTGATTAGCAATGTCTGCTGAAAGCCATGGCAGGGGAATTCTAGAGGGGACCCAGCTCTGAGGCAGCACTCAGAGCTCCAAGACCTGAAATCGGAGGAATGGAGAGAAGATCCTCCTTTCCTCCCTCCATGCCATCCAGTGCCTATGAACAAACAAAACCCCACAACTCAGTGGATTAAAATGCAGTTAGATTGGCCATGTGGAATGGAAGCTGTAGAGCTTCACATTGGATCTTATACTTCACTACTTAATATATTTTATGCACTTATCTATCACCCAACACAAAACAAAACAAAATGAAACAAAAGTCAGTGAAGAATTAATCTAGAGACAATGAGCTTTCTACCTGTCTGACCCACGTCTGTCATTTGCCTTCAGTCTTTCTTGACCCCCAATATAAAGCCTCTCCTTAGTCTCTTTTCTGCATGTTATAGCACACCCACACACGTGCATGCTGCACACATGCTCACACTGTGTGCTGTACTGCACACACACGTGCATGCTGCACACATGCACTTACACTGTGTGCTATGCTGCACCCATCATACATGCCACGTGCATACACTTAGACACTGCATGTACCTGTGAATCCGTACCATGCACATGCACTCACACTGCATGCACTCACACTGCATGCACCCACACACCCATGCACTTGCTGTGCTTTTTCTTTCTGAGATAGTGGCATCACTTCATATCAAACATTCTAAGTCCATTTATTTTTTTCTGCAAATTTTGTGATTTGGTTTTTCTCTAGAGATGACAGAGGTTTATCTCTCTGTCTCCCTTTCCTCTCTCCTCCCCACTCCACCCCTCCCTGCCCCTCCTCAGCCTACCCCCCCCCATGTATCTCTATTGTCCCCTATGCCCCTCACTTAGTTTTTCTGACCCTCTCCACACTCGCCCACCACTGAGAATAGGAAATGCTAGGACAGAAGCACTTTGCTGTTTGTCCTGCCCTCCCAGTCCTCCTGCTGGGCACCAGAACGCTGACACTCACTGAGCAGCTATGGAGTCTGGACTTAGTTACCCCTCCTTTCCAATGGCCCACTGCCCCACAGGGAGGCAGGAGCTACGAGACTATGGAGCCTGGGCTCAAGAACTCCATGCCTCCAGATGCCCTCACTCCTCCTGAGAACCTTGGGAAGTTGTCTCTGAGTGACTGCCAGGTGTTCTGTGTGGAGTGGCGGGTTGACCAGGGTCACTGCTCCTGCAGAGAGGGCCTGGAAAATTCCAGTTGCCTTAACGCTGAGTTGTTGGATGTCCAGAGGACTCTCTGCCTGCTGCTCTCCATCTCCGTGGCCTGTTCCTGTCACTTGGGCTCATAGTGTTCTCACTGGGCAGGCCACAGGAAACTTGGGGACACTTTGGGAGGAGGTGGTTTGGCGTAGGAAGAAAGGGAGTTCCTGGAACTTTGTGACCTTAAGCAAGTCTCCTGGCTGGCTGAACCTACCTCCCCTGGAAACTCATTCAGCTACAAACTTGGCTTTCCCGACCCAGGGCAGAGAACTCAATGAGTCTCAGAGAAAATGAATTGATGGGCTTCTGGACACATCTGCTTGTCCCCGGGCCTCTGCTGAGTCCTCTCAGAGATGCTTCTGCGGAGTCAGGTTAATGGATTTGTTGGCTGGATCACTCGCCCCTAATCATAAGAACAAGCAAAGGAGGCAGCACACCGAGCCCTGTGCTGTGACGGGCTCGACTGAAGAGCTCCAGTGTTGAGAACTACCCAAGTATTATCTGCGTCTCAGACACCATGAAGCTCAGAGAAGTTAAGAGACTTGGCCAATATCACACAGCCAGGAGTGGAGAAGCTGGGGCTTCCTGTAGCATGTTTTGAGAACCCTAGTTGCTCCAACTCCCCCTCTTTCCACCATCTTATTCTTTGCTCAAAGCTCTTGACTCTCAATAAGAGTATCTCCCACTCAGAAGCTCCTACAGCAAGTGCCAGTGCCCGAGGCAACATCATTGTCCGCTTTCTTACTGGTGACAGTGTCTCTTTCAGATACATTAAGCCATCAGTTTGTTAAGAGGGCTGGACACCCACTTCTGCGATGAGGGAGAAACAAGGTGTGTACTTCCAGAGTGGAGGTGATGGGGACAGGGCTCTTGGAAAAGCAGCACAGGACAGGGACCGGAAAGAGAAGTGCCAACATCAAGGCCTGCTGAGTGCTAGATGCTTTATAAAGACTGTGTGTGTGTGTACACGTGTGCGCGCGCACACTTGCGTATAAGTACATACACATGAGTGTGAGTGTCAGTGGAGGCCAGAAGAGGGCTCCAGGTCACCTAAAGCTGGAATGGGTGTAAGTCCTCTGATATGCCTGAACTGAGATCCTTCTCAGGAGTGGTAAAGTAGCTAGTGAACCATCCACCCCCATGTTTGGGGTTGTACCCTCATCACAACAGTCTGGGCCTGCTGTACACATATGGGAAAGCTGAGGATCCAGCCTCAAGTCAGATGCTCAGCCCTTGCCAGTGACTAATGCCAACCAAGGACATCACTAATACCTGAGGAACGGAGGTGTTTTGGGGAAAGCCCTGAGTCCTTAGAGGCATGGGGAAGGTTTTGGGTCCTGAGGGGTCACAGGCAGAGGTCACTCGGCTGGAGCAGAGTCTGCCACCGGCTGAGCCTTGCAGCCTGTGGCCTGAATGCCTTCCAGATCCCCACAGGACCTCACTGCCCTGCCAGCTCAGGGCAGCTGCTACGTTGGACAGTTCTAGGGAAGCTGAAGAAAATCCTCCACCCTGCCCTGTTTGGCCCCTAGCCAGAGCTAAGCAGTACTCAGAACTGGAGAGAGAGAATGTCACTCACTGGGTACCCCTGCCCATAGGGCACTTGTGCCAGGTGGGGTCCATACCCGGGTGCTGGGTGCCAGCATCCCCTTTTGACCCCTCCTGTCATTCTGTCTGAGATACACCTGACAACACAGGCTGGACAGAAATCCACATAGTTTTCCTAGCCAGAGGAAAGAGGACTGGACTGCCTGGAGACAGGGAAAGTTTTAAGCAGAAGATCAGCTGCTGAAGAGTCCACAAGGACAGAAGGAACTTCATGTGCAAAGGCCCTGGGGTGAGAGCTAAGGCATAGGAGATTCTGGGAAAAAGACTAGACTGGCTGGAGGTGGAGGGATCCTGAGATGGGGCTGGAAGGGCAGGCAGGCCAGGCTCTTATGCAGTATGGTGAGGACTACTGGACCCCAGGAACGGATGGTGTTCACTAGGGACCTGTAGAGGAGTGGGTGGGCACAGAGACAGCTTAGCTGGTAAAGATAATCGCCACCGAGACTGATGAACTGAGTTCAATCCCCAGCCCCACATGGTAGAAGGAGAGAAGTGACTACCACAAATTGTCCTCTGACCTCCACACTCATACCCCAGCTCCATACACATATCCCTACATATGCACGCACGCGCACGCACACATACACACACACACACACACACACACACACACACACAAATCAATGATGAAAATAAAGTTTTGAAAGGAGAGGCAGTTTGACTACTGTTCTGCTAGGGGTTACCGGATGCAGGGTCCAGTCCCCACTTCCTTTGTGGACAACTTTGATCTGTGCAGCCCCGGGGCACCTCTATCTAGCACTCCCTTTAGATCTTTCGCTCATGACGGACAGGGAACAGGGCTCTCACACACCTTGTAAAAGGCACTTAGAAGTGACTTTTGCTACAAAGACTGACTCCTCATATAGACCCTGGAAAACAAAGGCAGGAGGAGTCTGTCTGTGCCTCTGCTCCACGTATCTGCTTTACTAGGGTCGCATGCCTACAGCCTGTGTGTCACTCACAGAGCTCTTGTCTAGAACCAGGAGGACCATAGCCTTCTCAGTTTCCTTCAAGGCCAAAATCACAAAAGTAAGAGTCACAGGGCATCATCCTATCAGCTTCAATCTCCTGTCCCAGACCCTGTAAGGGCTCCTAACATCCCAGCCATTGTCCTACATGTCACCTTGGATTCCAGAAATAGCAGAGCCTCATAGGACAAACAGACCAGCGCTAGACGATGCTGATAGTCCATAAGGACGAGGACATACCTTGCAATAGGAATGTCTGCCTCCAGAGTTCTAGTTTGTCCCCTCCAGCAACAAGGACTTTCTCAGAGTGCCCCACAGACCTGAGGAAGTAAGATAGGCAGGCACTTTTTTTTTAAAAGAAATATGTATTTATTTTCTGATTTTTATTTATGTGTCAGTGAGGGTGCAAGTGTGTGTCACAATCAAAAGAGGACGCCAGATGTCCTGTAGCTGGGAACTGAACTTGAGCCCTCTGCAAGAGCTGCGTGTGCTCTGAACTGCTGAGTCAGCACACCTGGGGGGGGGGGGGGGGGGGGGGGGGTTACCTCTCCCAATTCTACTTGAATCTAAAGCTTGAATCCTCACATCAGTGCCCTGAAGATGGACCTGGGACCCTTCATCTGCGCTCTGCAGTATGCACGCACTAGTGAACATTCTGCAGTGTGCACACACTAGTGAACAGCTTCTCCCTGTTTTCACCATTGCAAACCTCTTTAGTTGGCACACTGGACCTATCGGGATGGTGGCCAAACCTAGCTGCTGAAGCCTCTGGCGCCAAGGCTTTTGCTATAAAAACTACAAGCCAGTGCTCACTCACCTCTTGAGTAGCTTGGCCCTAGCCACCCCCATGGACGGTTCTCTCTGTGCTTAAAGAGGTTTTCTAACTCAGCTCAAATCAGCCTCAGAGTGGCTACCCACAGGAACTAAACACTGTCCCTGTCACCAGCAGCAATAATGCCCCAGCCCCTGCCCCTTGGCCTCAGCAGCTTGTTTGGGCCCCAGGCAACCCGTGGACATTAGCAAGGCTAACTGGCTGAGAGGCACAAAGGAGACTGAGAATCCAGTGTGTGACCAGTCCTGGTGATGAACTAGCCTGTCCCTAACTCCCTGCCCCCACACCCAGTTACATCAGGCATGAAGTCCAGGGTCTTTCCAGGGTGTCAAGTACCAAAACTCAAATAGACCTAAACACTGTGAGAGCTCCACTTCCCATCCGTAAGGCCCCTATAGATGAGGCTTGTTCAGTATTTAGTGGGGGCTCGCCTCCTTGCAGCTTGCTTCCTCCTGGTCCTTTCTGTCCACGGACTTGAAATTCTCTCCAAGATAGGATCTACAAGGGCAGCCAAGAGGCCTCCTTCCACAGAGGCAAAACAATGCTCACCAGGACTAGCTGTTCGGCAGATTCATACAAAGCTACTCAGGTTTTTTTAATTGGCCAGAGGCCTAGAAACCGACTGGCTCGGAGAGAACAGACAGATGGGATCCTATATGAAGTGACTGAGTCACTCAGCTCAGAAAGAGAAGATCTTATTAGTCAGTGTCTCAAAGGGCTGCAACTCCACCGGAAGCCTCTCGGGCCCAGCCAGCTGGGACAGCCTCACCTCCTTGACTGGCACTGTCTAGCTTTGCCAGAGGATCCACAAGCTCAGGTATGGAAGCTGAGTTCCCACAGGCCTGCCTTGTTCCTGAGGTCTGGGCTTGCAGGGGCTCAGGGGTTCCTGTTTGTTTACTCACAGGCTGGACCAAGCCAGCGGCTCTCCCAGTGCCATCTTTGTAATCCTACCTGGGTGGGGGCTTGAAGTGCTTTGACCCAGGAGGCTCCACATCCTAGGGACCCCAGACTGTAGCTTGGGATGTGGAATCTGGCCAGTTCATTGGAGCAGTCTGTTCCTTGTTGACCAAGGTCTACTTGCCACACTGTCTCTCTTCACTGCCCATATCTCCCTGACAGAGGGTTACCTAAACCTGACCACACACACACACACACACACACACACACACACACACACACATTATCTTCTAAAAGCTCAGGCCAAAGCCACAGAAAAGAGCCAGGTATTCTGTCAGGATTCCCAAAGAGACAGAGCCCTAGATCACCTGGAATCTAAACTGTATTAACTCTAACTCAGACAACACCTGCCCAGCACCCACATCCCAGGCACTGCACCTGTGATGCACAGGTGATGCACAGTTGATGCACAGGTGATACACAGGTGCCCTTGGTGATGCTGGGACTGAGCAGCAGAAGAGGTCCTTGCAACCGTGGGGCTGACAACTGCCCTTTTTTTACATGTTTGCAGAGAATGCACCTGTGTCCTGGAGAGCTGGCACCGCAGTTAAGAGCATGCACACTCTTCTTGCCAAAGACCCAGGTTCAGTTCCCAGTGCCTGACAACTGCTTGTAACTACAACTACAGAGGATTGGATGTGTCTGGCCTTCCAGGGTACCTGGAGTCATGTGAACACACACATGCATATAATTTAAAAACAAGTCTTGCAAAGCTAACTACAAAGAAACTTAAGCACACACACACCACCATCATAGGCTGAACGGCAGCCTGGCCATACATTGTGCACAGGGACAGGAGGAAGGATAAGACCCACTCAGAGGATCCCACCCCACCCTCAGGACTTCATAAACTGTTCCCTTTATGGTCACTGTACCCCTGTGGTCACTTTACGAATTCTTGAAAGCTTTAGATTGTTTTCCTTCAGAGACTGAGGGACCAGATAGCCCCATTTCTGTTCATGCTGCAGAGACCAAGCAGGATCCAAACACCAAATAAACCCTGAGCCCTAAACGCATCTGCTGCAGAATAAAGAGTGAAGGGGAAGGATCTTCCACCCCTGCTGGGGGCGGGAAGGGGGGAACTCTCTGATCCCTCACTGGTCAAGGTCCCAGAAAGCACTGCATCCTAGCTCCCCTTCAGGAGAAGGGGAAAGCAGTTTTGGCCTCCTGCAGGCCTGCTCCTCCATCCACCGGCCTCTCCCCCAGGAAGCCATGGTGTCCCTAAACGGAGTTCCTGACGTAAGCTCACATCTTCCCACCAGCAGCGGATCCATTCAGGTCAGCCCAGGCAGCAGGCCAGGCAGAGGGTCACTGCTAACTATATGCTAATGAGAGCTGAGGCCAATCAATCAGCCTTTAATCAGGCAACCACTGTGCACAGCAGGTGTGTCCAACCCTGGCCTGGGGGGAGGTTGAACAAGAGTGGGGTGCAAAGGGGAGGGGGAACAGAGAGAAGGAAAGGGAGGGAGAGGATGAGAGGAAAAGTAGGCGAGGGGAAGGGAGGGGGAGAAAGTGGAGGGAGTAAAGGAGACCCACGGTCTCAGCTCCTTAGGCACAGCCTTGCTCGCCTTAACTGGCTGTGCCCCCAAGGACCACTGGCTGCAAACTGAAAGAACCAAAGAAAGAGAGAAAAGAAAAAAAGGTGTGGGGAGGGGTGGGGTATCATCTTTTTTAATCAACTCTCAAAGCTGCAACAGCTAATGAATTCACGGTCTTTGGAAACCCCAGGGCATGTCTGCAAAGAGAGAAGCCAGACCTCCTTCCTCCCCACCCCCTCCCTCCCACTCCCTCCGTTTCCCTTCCTGCCTAGCTCCTCTACTTCTCTACAACTCCACAGAGCTTAGGGAGGGTGGAGCAGCCAAACAGGATCTCTGTGGCTCCTGGGAACCTCTGCAGGTCTCACTTCTGACCTCGGGACAAGGCCAGCCGAGGTCCTCACCCTTGCAATGCCAGGGCCTTAGCTTAGGGCATAGGGTAAACAAGGACAAGCTGTGGTTATTTCTTTAGTACCTACTGTATGCAAGCTTTAATTCGAATGCTCCCTCACAGCCTCTGTGAGCTAATTACTGCATTACAGATGACGAAATGGAAGAACGCTTACACAAATCTGCCAGCATCTCAGGGTAGACGGGTTGCATGACACTACTCCTGGGGAGAGGTGAACACCATTACCCCAGTGATCACAGGGTAGACTAATGTCTGACTTGATAACCAATGAGATTCTTGAGGTTAGAGAGCAGAAATGACTCAAAGGCATCTGCATCAGCCCACCCGAGCATGGAAGACAGCTGGGAAGAACTGCATGACAGGCAGGCATGACTGCAGAGCAGGAAATCTCCTCTCCTCAGTAGACCTTACTGATTATACAAGAGGAGGGGAAGAGGAGGGACCTTGGCTTTTGCTAAGTTTCAGAGATTTCCTGAGACTTAGTTGTTTACTTCTGGAGTTTCCCTTCTAGATGGAATGTTTCATTTCAGAGGAAAATGCTGTACAACAGGAAGATTTGAAGCCCCACAGTAGCCCTGGCTACAAGGCCCTGGTGAGACTGGTTTCTCCCAGAGCTCTGAGGTACCCTGGCTCCCCAGTGTGCCTCCTCACATCTCTGCTGTGCCAGAGTCTTTTGTCTTTGAAGCCTTAAGTTCACACCTTCTCTGGCATTTTCTTCCCTCCTTTTAAAAAAGGGAGGTGGTGGCACATGCTTTTAATCCCAGCACTTGGGAGGCAGAGGCAGGCGGATTTCTGAGTTCGAGGCCAGCCTGGTCTACAGAGTGAGTTCCAGGACAGCCAAGGCTACACAGAGAAATCCTGTCTCGAAAAAAAAAAAGTGTAATATCAGTAGGTTTTGACAGCTAAGCTTTATTTGTGTTTGTTCTGACTGGCTGTGTGATTTAAAACAATCTGCTTGCTATCTCTGGACTGTCTTGGTATTTCTGCTGGTGTTATTACTCGGCACACAGGAGACCAGCACCTTCTAAGGCCTTTCTACGCCTCATTTACTACTGCCTCACCAGTTGAATCAACTAAAACCCAGAGAGGTTAATAACTTATCAGAGGTCACCCAGCGAGCCAGAGACCATGCAGTCAGAGCTTTGGAGCCTCTATCCAGCAGTCCAGGTTTCCAGGGAAACCTCACTCAGGGCATCTCTAGTGAAAGAAGGCAGAGGTTGGTAGGGGAGAAAGCCCCACTCTATAGGGAAGGAGGTCCTGAGGGAGAACCCAGTATCCAGAGGGACCAGAAGGAGGTGCTAGATAGACATGCCCAAGGTGGGAAACAGCTACTTGGAGCTCAGAGTAGTTAGGGATACCCCAAAGACTGAGCGCAATGTCCAGTTCCTTGACTGAAATCTCCAGGGTTCAGCAGTCTCCTGTCACACACCCAGGCTGAGGTGAAGGAGTGACTGGCCTTCCCTCTGCTGCTGTAAGCACAGCACCCCAGAAAGTTCCATCAGACCAATAGCTTCCAGAGACGTGAGTTTCTTTGAAGATACACACTCTTTTTCTCTATGTCTTTTTCTTTATATCCCTCTGGCAATTGGCCCACTGTGGTTCTACACAGAAGCAAGCCTTCTGGGCTCACCCACCTCCTCCATCCTGCTTAGGCCACAAACTCCGGAAAGGCAGAGAAAGATGGTTGATTCCCATCTGCTATGAGCAGGTTGCTGCCAGGTGCAGGCAGCTGTGCCAGGCCACCAGGCCACCAGGCCACCAGACCACCAGACCACCAGGCCATCAGGCCACTAGGCCACTAGGCCACCAGGCCTGGGCTTTGGAGGACTGGGGCACTTGAGGGCAGTGGTGTGTCTCAGGGCTAAAGGCCCTGCTATCCCAGCAACTGTAGGATTTGGCAATCTTTATTTCATTTCACAGGCAGTAATCTGAAGCTGGGGAGAGAGCTCAGTGACTTACCTGGATGGCGCCACCTGGTAATTGATAAGCCCCTCAGCTCAAGTTGCCTGATGGGCCTGAGGGCCCGGAGGCTATGATGCTCTGCACGCTGGCGCCTGAGATGGCTGCCCGGGATGCCCTTTCCCTCTGATCTCTCTGCTTGGCCATCTTCTGAGGAGAGGAAGGCCTCTTCATTCTGCACAAGAGGCATTGCAAGGTCTGTGTGACCAGGCAGCTTCAGTCTGGCTCCTGCCTGGACCCCAGCCTGGGAGACAAGCTTCATTCCTGGGTAAGCTGGCTTCCCAGATGGCGGTGGTGCCTTGGAGTTTTCCTGCTCAGCGTAGAACTGGACCTTTAGAGTAGGCTGACCTCAAAAACAGGAAGAGCCCACACCTCAGTGACTCCACACAGGAAGGGTATCTTTCTTGCCTGTGTCTTGCTCAGGGTCTGCTACTGGAAAGTCAACACCCCGGGCTCCTGACAACTCCCACCATCCCCCAGAGTAACACCAGACAGGAACACTGTAAGCTTGGCCAGCTAGGTAGCAGCACCTACCCATTTCTATCATTGTGACCCAAAAAATCAATAGCCATAAATACCACAAGAGGAACGGACACCACCATGTTCCAATAAAGTTTTATTTCCGAAAGCAACAAGGAGAGGGCAGAGTGTGGTCATTGGGTTTTACTTTTCTGACTTCTCCAGAACCCTGAACTCTCTCACCAGACCCTCTGCCTCTGAGAGACAAGAGAGAATGATAGGATCATTGAGAGAACTTCTTTCCTGAAGAGACTAGACAACACATATAGCTCCTCCTCATACGATCTCAATGGCAAACCAATGTACAAAGCCACTAGCATTCACCTTGGAGAGAATCAATTAGTTTATTGGGTTTATTTACCCAATAGATGAGGGATTAGTGGCCAGAGCATGGGGGACCCCAAAGCAATTGCACTGAAAAATCTGTGTCCCACATGATGACAACTTCCTCTTGGCAGAACAGAGAGAGCCCCTCAGTTACCCTTCCCCAGCCTAGACACCTCCCAGGAGCACCAGAACTGTGTGCAGTGAGGGAGGGACTCTATGTAGATGGCAGGAAGGAGTTGCTGGAACCTCAGGGGAGAGTCCAGTGATCCCACATACACCCCACATCTCGGAGGGAATGTCAGCAGTCAGTAAGCCTGATTGTGGATGCTTTCTTGCAAACAGGGGGAGCTGACCTGATGGAGATGTTTTGCTTGGTAGACCACATGATACAACAGGAGCTTTGCAGGAGTGGGCAGCACCCCAACTCGGCAGTGGCATAAGTCCTTTCTAACACATCTTATTGGCCAGAACTCAGGTTACCACAAAGGAGGCTGAGAAATACCCATTGAACTCGGAAGAAATGACTAGAAGAGGGTTGGGTGGTCACCTGCTCCCCTGCCTCACCTCTCAGAAGCTTTGCGTAGCCAGTTCTCTCTATGTAACAAAATACCACCCAGAAGCAACTTAAGGGAAGAAAGGCTTATGTGGGCTCACAGTTGTGGTTCATCCTGTGCCTGCTTCAGGATGGTGAAGGCACAGGGACAGGGGTGTGGCAGATGCTCCTTCGTTATCACCCACCAGAAAGAAAAAGATACAGGCCAAAACTTCAAAGTGCCCCCCCATGACCTCACCCTTTTACCAGCCAGACCCTGCCTCCTCAAGATTCCATCCCCTTCAAAATAGCACAAGGATGGAGAAATAAGACCTCAAAACATGAGTCTATGAAGATGTTTCCAATTCAAACTGTGACATTTAGAGAGCAAGAATGCTTCTGAAGCTCATGTTTGGAGCTGTTGCTAGACTCAGTGGTCCCAGAAAACTGAAGGTCACTGAGTGGACAGGAACTGACTCTAGCCAGGGCCTCTGGAACTCCATTAACCTCCAGCAGGTGAAATAAAATGCCTTCTAAAGCCAGGAGCCTGTATCCCTAGCACAGCTCACGTTAGAGTCACCTGACTCATTCAACAGCAAGACCTATCTGGACCCTGGTCTCTCCAAATCTCCATCCTTTTTGTCTGGTGCCTACTGTTACTAGGAGCTGGGTGTGGGGCTAAGGACTTCAGAGTCTTCTCCTCTCAACAGCCTATAGAGGAAAGGCCCAGGAGGCAGCTGATGCTTCACATGGCCCTGCACCCTGACCCCTTTACTATACAACTTTGCAGGTCTACCCAGTCCTACTTTGGAATCCTCCACAAAGCTTCCTTTGGCTGACTCAATGTCTGCACAGATGTCATTTGAAGGATTTGGGCCTCTTGCTCTTGTGCCTCTGTTGTTGCCCTGAGAACAGTCTAATGGAGGAAGAAAGGCATGTTGAGCAGATCCAGGTCACTAAATTACCCAAGAGAAGGGAGTGGGCCCATCAAGGCTGCAAAGCTGTACAAACCCTGACCCTTCTTAGCTGACTCCAGATATGTGAGAAACCACACTTACTGTTGCATACCACCAAGATTTAGGGATCATTTGTTATGTGGCACTGCTGTAGCAATAAGTAGCTATCACGCTCTGGTTGTCTCTGTTTTAAAGATGGAAAAACTAAAGCTAGGAGATGGTGAATGCTTTGCTCAGGGTTTTATAGCCGGTAAATGACAGCATCTGATTTTGCCTTGAAGTCTCTTTTATCAGAGCATAGTCTATCAGATCCAAGGCTCTGCCCAGGCCAAGCTTTTGTTTAAAGATCTGACAACTGCTTGATCCCCTAAACTATAATGGTATCCACATGCAGTAGTTGCCAGTGCTTACTGAGTGGGCAGAAGGACCCTGCGTTTGAATGGCAGCGACTAAGAGGCTCTTCTTGCTCTCAGGAAGCCCACGGGCATGGACTTTCCTGCAGAGAAAGAGAAGAGAAAGCCAGTAAGCCAGCAATCCAATTTCTCCCCACCAACAGGAACCTGACTCAGGGCAGACACCAGGGACCAGTTCCACTCAGTTATTCCTTTGTTCTCTGGAAGACCTGGGGGAGACAAGGGCAGCATCAAAGGCTGTAGAGAATGGTTCTTTAGAAACTAAGGGTTTTCTGATGTGGTGAGAACCCCTGAAGGAAAAATGCAGGGTGGGCTTGGAGCTGGGGCCAGGGTGTCAGAGCACGGAGCCTGCTGCTTAGGACAGGCTGAGACAAGGCCTGGTTAGCCCAAGAAATTGCCTGAGGGTACATCTCAGGAAGTGGGGTGTGTGTGTGTGTGTGTGTGTGTGTGTGTGTGTGTGTGTGACTGGCCTTTGCTGAGCATCAGCTTACTCTGCTCACCCAACCTGTGACTCTGAGAGCTGAGCTGTCCAGGGAACCAGTTTTCCACCCAGTCTGCTCCAGAGCCACTCAGAGGAAGCAGCGCATCTCCCTGGCTGGAGTTCTGCACACACAGATCCAGGAAAGAATTGATTTCCGCTTATCTTATCTCCCCATCAGGCATCCACGCCTCAGTAGTCTTATGATTACATCGTGTTGCTGTTCCTGTTCTCTGTCAGCACCAATATATTTCTAATTGAAAAGAAATGCAGGCTCATAAATACATGTGACTGCTTATCACCATACAAACACATAAATGTACACACGCATTCACACATACACATGCACACACATGTACATACAAGCATGCACACACACTGATACACATATGCATGTGTACATCCAGGCACATCCAGTCATGCATGGCCTAGCTTAGTCTTTGGGTAAAATGATGTCAGCTGACACCCTCACAGAGCCAAGCAGTCCCTTGGTAAGCGGTGTCTAAGACACACCATCTCCTGAACAGTCAAGAGCCTGAATGTCCCTTTGTCTCTGGGGAGTCCATGTCACTTTTAGAATACACCAAAAGAAAGCATAGAAGCTAGTGCCATCTATTGGTGGGGCCCCTGGTCTGGATCTGAGCTGTGTTATTATTTTCTAATTTTCTCTCTTAAAGTTTCTATTATAGACTGATGGGCCAGTGTGTGTTGTATTTGTGGCTATCTGACCCAGTCCTCAGCATAATTCATAATTCAGGGCATGCAGTGGCGCTCAATAAGTGTTTGTAAACATTAATGCCATTCCTAAGGCATGAGGATGTTGTTCAGGGCAGAAAAATGATGCAACCCTCTCAGCTCCCTCCTGGTAAAAACTCATGACTTCCCCCAACTCTCTAACACCGGTCCCACGGTGACACAATTTCACCCTAAGTCAGCGGCAGAATGGGTTTCAGTTGTGGGTCATTGCCATGACTCAGATAGACTAGCTGGTGATTAAGAGCTGTCCTCTAGGGCCAGACAGACCTTCAGTTGAACCCTGGTTCCCATGCCTCTATGGCTTAGGCAGGTTACTGGATCCCTCTGGGCCTCCTATTATGACGGTGACACAATAGGACCAGCTTTGCAGATTCCCTGTGAGTCTCCAGTGAGAAACAGCGCAAAAACTGCCTGCGCAGCAGTAGTCCTCACTCATGGTGGCTGATGGTGCTGCCGCTGATATCCACACACACAGCAGCCTTGGCTCTGCTGCAAGGACAGAGAAAGCAAGAGCCAGGTCCCCTGAGAGCATGCAGCTGGTAGGGAGGGAGAAAGAGAGAGCTGAAAAAGAATGCCTTGGAAAGTGTTGCTTGCTAAATTTAGCTCTGAGGTCAGAAGGGGGTCAGAGGAATGAGAGGCCAGGCTGGGCTGAAGTAGTCAAGAGAGGCTTCCTGGAAGGGTATGGCGAGGCACGGACTGCTGGGTCAGGTGTTGAGGCAGGGCGGCAGAATACAGTCACAAGAACAAAGCAGCCTGCGAAGATCTTACAGGCAAGAGGAGTGAGGGTCGGCCCAGTCGGAGGGTGAAGACCAGGACTGATTTGACCTTTGCTTTTAGGACAGCATCAGAGACATAGAGCAAAAGAGTGTGTGTGTCTCCAGAGTGATAATAGTTTAGCAATGGCATTGTACTAAAATGCTCCCTCTCCGGAGCCAGCAGTTGTTTCTTTGTGGGGTGAGAGGTTGCTTTTACACTGACCCCTGTCCTCTGCCACATTTTCTCTGGGCTCAAGACTCCTGAAAGAGTGTGGGCAGTCTTCTGCAGTAACCAAGAGTAAGCCACAAGATTCAGCACCGCGGACAGCACTGTGGCCTTGCATTTTGCGCACGCGCGCGCACACACACACACACACACACACACACACATGCACACAGAGGCCAATATATGCTACAGGCGGAGCAACACCCAGTTGCAGTCCCAGGCCACAGACAGGTTCCAGAGCTCAGGTCTCTGGGCACCAGTGCTTCAAATGCTGGCAATTTTCCCCTATCCCTGTAAGAGCACCCCTAAGCCACCACCCTCCAGGAGACAGGGACCACTCCCATGGCAACCTGCGTTCTAGAGCTCCACTCCTTCCCTCCCCTCCCTCTCTGTACTTCAGATGACTCTATTCCACCAGCCTGCTGCTTTCATGGGTGCACAAAGGCTGCATATCAGAAATCTCATGAGGCTCGGTCTAATATTCGCTCCTTTGAGAGCAACCCTTTCTCCTGCCAGGCGCCTGCTCCCTCTCACAGATTTCAAGCCACCAGGTCTGGCCAGCATGACCTTCTCCACCCTCAGCAGGCTGGGAAGAACTTCCCTTCCAGGGAAACTGCCTGCTCAGAGGTGGCCCCACCGAGCCAGCCCAGACCTCATGACCTCTGCCACAGCTAATGAATACAAGCCACAAAGAGCAAAATAGCTTTGAAATGATCCAGGATACAGAGGCTCGGCGTGAGCACACAGTTTCATCAGAACATTCATGGAAGGGAATTAATCAGGAGGCTGGACAGAGGCTCCCTTGGTGGGGAGGGGCAGGAAAGTTGACGGGGCTTGGGGGAGGGGTGCTCTGTCTCAGTAATCAATGCTCGAAAGAATTCTGTGAATATCAATGACTTAACCGCATATGGAGGCTGGGATGAGCATAGCCAAGTGGGAAATTCGGGGTCTAACAACACATCAGCTTCTATGACTGCAGACAAGAAAGGCTGCTACATTCATTCATTCATTCATTCATCCACTCGTCCACACATCCATGCATCTGGCCCATCAGTATCTATGGAGAATCTCTTGAGCCCTGGGTGCTGGCAATGGTGCAGTAGAGACAGGTTAGGATTGGATAGCAAAGGCATTTGGAATTAAGCTCAGAGAATCTGAACCTTTAAAACTACTTTTTGGGTTCCTCCTGTGCCTCTCAACCTTTCTCACTCATGACCAATATTATATGTTACACACACACACACACACACACACACACTACTAGAGGAATAGCTACACAAAAATAGGGTGAGGGCAGCAGAGTGATACAGTCAATAGCTAGCGGCTTACAGAAGCCCGAGGCCAGCAAAGGGGCATAGAAAGTTCTCTGAATTGCCCTGTCAACATCTTGATTTGATTTTGGATTTCCACCTTCAGAACTAAGAAAACAAATTGCTATTTTGGGAGGGCTGGAAAGACAGCTTAGCAGTTAAGAACACCAGCTGCTCTTGCCACGGATCCGGGTTTAGTTCCCAGTACTAACATGGCAGCTCACAACTGTGAGCCTGCGTACATATATGAAATAAAATCTTTCAAAATTACTATTGTTTTAAGCCACCCAGTGTGCGTGGTCATTTGTTACGGTAAACCTAGAAAATAAAATATCATCAAAAGCTTTGCTGTGGTTTGAGGAGTCAGCGAGGACCCCCTGGAGGAAGTGACATTTCATCAAAGACCTGACTCTTAAAGGATGTCTCACAGTTTGCAGCTTCTCAGAGTGGGGGCAACAGGTGTAAAGGCCATGAAGCAAGGAGCGCCTGAGGAGAGGGCCCAGAAGGCTGGCACAGTGTGGGGGACAGAGAGATACTAGATGCCTCCCAAGAGGTGGGCGGTGGGGAACTTCGTGCCCAGAGAAGGAGATGCAGCTTCAAACCTGGAAAGCTTAGGCCTCATCCCCACGGAACCAGAGTCCTGGCGGCCTCACCTTCACGGGCACCATGCTACATAAATATTAGCTGGGTGTTTGCGGAGGGCGTCTGGCTCTGTGTATCATCTGGAATGTGCCACTGTCTCGCAAGAGAGCTGACTCTAATTCTTCCCTGTCCCTGCATCTGTCCTGGTCTGTGTGAGGTGACACCCCCTCCTGAGTTCTTCAGCATTGCTGTCCCTGGAGCTCCTCACATTCACAGACAGGCAGCTTTCTCTCCTTTGGTCAACCTCAGACGGAATTAAAATAGCATTGCTACAGAGCATGTCAAACTCGCCCAAGGAATTCTGAGTCTCCAGTGACTTCATTAGCTCCGGCTCCTTCAGTCATTCAGCCCCGGTGCTTTCTCTCCTGCCCACTCCCCCCAGCCCCACAGAGGGGTCTCATTAGCTGGGAAATATGATCCATTTAGTAGTTCCATTAACTCCACACTTCCAACACATTTTGTCTCGGCCTCTCTTTCTGCACCGCCCTTTCCTATGATGCCCGTCTCTCCACTCATTAGCTGAAGGGCTGCTCACCTTCACGAACAGTGACGACTTCTCCCTCCTTCCCTCAGGCCCTTCCCTTTCTTATCTCTCCTGCAGCTTCAGAACCAGAGGACACTGACTTCTTAAACCACTCTCAGTGAATGTGCAAAGCTGCTTGGCTCGGGCCAAGAGAGGGCTATGGATCCAGGATCCCAGACCCTCACTGTCCATGGTTCCATGGAGTGACATGTCCCTGAAGCTATTTTCACAGAGATCACCATATGGGCTTTTGGTCAGTGTCCTCTGCACCCTAGTTTTTGCCCTCAACCCTGTCTCGAGGGGCCTCTTATCTACAACTCTGCACAGACTACCAGGGAGTACTACAGGGGGCTTCTAGAACACCTGCTTGCTACAGATTGTCCCTCAATCTCAGGGACTTCCAAGAGACCATCAGCTGACTCCACTGCCATCTCTCTTGCCCTTTGAGACACAGCATTCTCCCAAGGGCCTCCCTCCCCTACTTCCCCTTCCCCTTATTCTGGGGTCTACCTACCCAATCTTAAAACAAAGGAAACAGTGCATGCAGATGGTCTCAGACAGACTCAGAATGTAGGGAAGGGTAGTTCCAGAGGCAGGGGCAGGAATTCTGAATGCTCTAAAAAGGCTGCTGAGATTCACAGAGAGAGACAAACCAGACTCAGTCCAAGATGGAGGCTGAGGGGTGTGCCTTTATTAAACCTCTAGGGCTTTCTCTGCTCTCATTCCCTCTATTCTGAGCTGGTGCAGAGGGACTGAATTGAGCCAGCGTTTGTGAAGTGGCCCCTACCCTGTGCCAGGTCCTGTGCTAGGTGTGAATTGGAGGTCTTTGGAAGCTGTAGGTGAGAGGCAGTGTGATGGTGACCGAGGTATAGCTTCATCCCCAAATTCTGGAAGGGCAGGTGTTCCCTGACTCCTGTGTTGTAGGTCTGAGGAGCACAACCAGCTCCTCCCTTCTCCCCCAGGAAGCTCCAGCCTAATACACGGGAGCCTGCATCCCTCCCTGTGGTCCAGGCAGCCTTCCCCTCCATGGTACTCAGCACAAGGGAAGGGCAGCTCTGGGAAGCAAGGGGAAGAGGATCCTTACCTCTGTCCCTTCCCAAGGCTACAGCATTGCCATCTGTAGGATGGGCCAACAGCACCCTCCACCACTTTGTATTTAAGGCTGAAACCAAGCTCAGGGCAGTGCTGGACCAAATGTGAGCCAAGGGTCTTGGGGCTAGTCACTAGCACAAAGACAGACATGTGGAAAGAGGGACTGGGGGAGGGAAAGTCTGCAAGTAGGCAGGATGGAGAAGGAGCTGGTTCTGACAGAGCTTGGTAAAAGAGATGGCACTAGGAGGCTGGAAAGATGGCTCATTGGTTAAGAGCACTGACTGCCCTTCCTGAGTTCAATTCCCAGCAACCACATGGTGGTTCACAACCATCTGTAATGGGATCTGATGCCTTTTTTTGGTGTGTCTGAAGACAGCTACAGTGTACTCATATAAATAAAATAAATATATCTTAAAAAAATAAAAAGAGCCGGAGCTAGCTGTCTCTGAAGTGAGTGCCTGGAAATTCCCCATGAACAAGCACTTGTAACTCAGGCTTCTGTAGTGGCCTGAAGAGGCTGGTGAAACTGAGGAGGAGCTGGCTGAGGGAGTGAACCTGGAGCTGGGGTTGAAGCTGAGTTGGTAGAGTGCTTGTCTAGCATGCAGGACGTCCTGGGTTTTACTCCATGCACTGCATGCCACATGCCTGTTAGCCTAACACTTGGGAGATAAAGGCAGGAGGATCAAAAGTTCAAGACTATCCTTGGCTATGTAGTTGGCTAGGGGTGAGTAGTTGGCACAGCCAAGTATCAAAGCTACTGTGGCACTCAAGCCAGAGGGGGTCCATTCTCACAAAAGCCTGGGGAAGGGTTGTATGACATTAGAGCCCTGCATGTTCCTGGACTGGTTAGGCACCCAGGACATCGACGGACAGTGCAGTTCGGATACCCACAGGGAGAACTTAGGAGTCCCATAACCAGGGGGCCTAGAGCCCTGCCCCTGGAGCTTCCCGGCCAGTGTCCTCATTTCTCAGGGACTGAGTGCCCAGTGACTGGAAGCGTCTTTCCTCCCCTGGCAGAGATGGCAATTCTTGTTGCATTTGGACTAAAAAGTTTCAGTGGGCCAGGGAAGTAATAAGAGACTGCTAGCCTATGGCTCTGTGAGACCAATTAAGCTTCACGCTTATCATTGACGGTGGAGAAAGCCAAGCTAAGCAAAAATGATCTCTGAGATCCATTGTTGGGAGGAGAGTTCTACTCCAAGCCTAGCTCACCAGCTAGTGTCTTCTGGGGCAAGTTTACTGTGCAAGGACTGGGCAGCTGCACCACAGATGGAAGTATCAAGTTGTTACAGTGTGCAAGCATCCATCAATCATTCATAGAACATCGGGGTAAGGGATATATTTCTGCACCAGGTGCTGGAGACACAGCAGGAACCTGGACCCCAGATGCACAGGGTTCTTTTCTAGCAAAAACATCATAAGCAAATAGACCATCAAGAATGCTGAAAGAGAATCAGTGCCACTGAGAACACAAAGCCAGGTCAGAGACACAGGATGCTGCAGCGTTGAGGAGGCTAAAGAGGAAATGTCTCCTTAGTTCCAGCAAAAACTTAAAAGACAGGAGGTTGAGTCCACACTGAAGGTACAGAGACTTCCTGGCTTTGTGTGTATTGTCTCAGGGTTGCAGCAATGACTTTCCATAAAGTGGACGTTTGACGTAAGGGAACCATATTTACCACTCAGGAGACCAGAGGTTAAAAGTCAGGGTACTGCAGAGGCTGGTGCTCTGGAGGCTGATGTGTATGCATTCATGTATGCACACATACACATGGGGGTCAGAGGTCAACGTCAGGCACCATCTTTAATCACTCACCATCTTATTTTGCATTTTAATTTCTAGATTTATTTTGATTCTACGCCTATGAATGTTTTGCTTGCAGATATACTATGTGTACCACATGAGTGCTATAGTAAGAGTAGACATGAAGAGCATGGAAGAGGCATCAGATGCCCTGAAGCTGGAATTACAGAGGTCCTCTGACTAGGAACAAGTGCTCCTAATCACTGAGCATCTCCCCAGCTACTCACCATTACTGAAATAGGTTCTTTCACTGAGCCTAGAACTCACCAGTCAAACTCAGCCAGCTGGCCCCCTAAGCTCCTCTGACGCCCAGCACTGTGGTTATAAACATGCTACCACACACAGGTCTTGCTTGGGTTCTGAAGATGGAACTCAGGTCCTCGTGCCTTCACAGCAAGCCCTTTCCCGATCCATGCCTGCAGTCCTCATTATGACGTCACCTGAATTAAACTAACCACATCTACAAAGACTCCCTGTCTGAATGAGCTCATATGCACAGAATGGAGGTGGGAGAGAACCTTGGCATGTCTACTGGAGGTCACAGGTCAATCAAAAGCACCATGGTTCTCCTGGTTTCAGTGTGACCTGGGACCAGCTGAGCATCCTGCATCCCTGCTCATGATTGCATGAGGATGAGCAGGTGATAAGGACCCCAAGCTAAGCTCCCTATTGTGTGGGCTCTGTGTTTACAGTAGTCCTGTATCACAGAACTCCCTGTTGCTACATCTCCAGAAAGACAGAGCTAATAATATCTCCCAGCTGAAACCCCCGCCCAGCCCCTCATGAGAACTTATGTACTAGCCCAGGTCCTGACTGTCATGGTTTGCTGTCATCGCTACCACCATCATCATCATCACTATCACCACTAACATCACCATCACCATCATTATCACTATCACCACTAACATCACCATCACAATCATCATCACTATCACCACAAACATCACCATCATCACCACCACCACCATCATCACTATCACCACTAACATCACCATCATCATCATCACCATCATCATCACTATCACCAATAACATCACCATCATCATCATTGTCACTGACATTACCATTATCACCATCATCATCATCACTATCACCACAAACATCAGCATCATCACCATCACCATTACCAGATTTCATTCTTCTCAGTTCCTAACGGCTTTCTGTAGTGATTTCATCCAGACCACTTGAATGAAAGCCCTTTCGGGGTAGGGCACATATTTTGACCTTATCCATCTCCCCAGGCAGCTTGATACAATGCAGAGCATGAGAGATTTGTATCTGATAGAACAGGAAATTTCAAGTGGGAACCTCCTTTTCCGTAAAGGAAGGTCACTCTGATCTTTACATCAAGGCAAAGACCCAAGCTGCCAAAGGAGCCAAGCCCAGGGCAGCGTGAACCTTAACAGTTCCTGGTCCCACAGGAAGCACGTGGTTGCTCACGGTGGCTCACACAGGCCTGACTGCCCCATACCCACCTGTGACATTTCTCACCTCCATGTGTAGAGAGCTTTTCTGGACCTGCATTCCCTGGATCAGAGAAGGTTCTGTGACTCCACTCAGCAACCTCTGCGCTGGCTAAAACCCAGACCTGACAACGCCAAGTTTCTTAGGCAGTTAAACACCTGCCCACACGACAGCCCCCAACAAGTCCCTAGGACAAATAAAGTGCAGGCTCCTGCCTGGGAAGGCTTCTCAGGAGGTTCACGGATCTCTATCCAGAATGGCCAGGACCTAGAAACAGCCCCAAGTGTCTCACCAGCTACGCAGGGCAGAAACAACTGGACTCTTATTATGGGATGTGGCCCAGCAAGGAAAAAGTGACTGGTTCACACAATTTCACAAGTGACCCTTGTGGAAATAGACAAGGCTCATCTCAATGGCACCTACCTAGAACAGGCAAAGTGGTCCATGGCATCAGAGGGTGAAGGAGAAGCTTGCTAGAAAGGCAGAGGGAGATGGCCCATGCCCGGCGTACTCCTCCTGCAGCCTGTGGACCACATACAGCTGAGGATAGCTATGTATGCAGCTCTAAACAGAACTATAAACTTAAAGCATGAGTTTTTTTGGAATTTTTTTATGGGTATGTGTGTGTGTGTGTGTGTGTGTGTGTGTGTGTGTCTGTGTGTGTGTGTGTGTGTG
>NW_022196897.1:17412568-17427880 GCF_008632895.1 Mastomys coucha
ATGTGTGTCTGTGTGTGTATGTGTGTGTCTGTGTGTGTATGCCTGTGTGTATGTGTGTCTGTGTGTGTATGTGTGTGTGTCTGTGTGCATGTGTGTGTGTGTGTGTCTGTGTGTGTGTCTGTGTGTGTGTCTGTGTGTGTGTATGTGTGTTTGTGTGTGTGTATGTGTGTCTGTGTGTGTATGTGTGTGTCTGTGTGTGTATGCCTGTGTGTATGTGTGTCTGTGTGTGTTTGTGTGTGTGTCTGTGTGTCTGTGTGTGTGTCTGTGTCTGTGTGTGTGTCTGTGTGTGTGTCTGTGTGTGTGTCTGTGTGTGTATGTGTGTCTGTGTGTGTATGTGTGTGTGTCTGTGTGTGTATGTGTGTGTCTGTGTGTGTATGTGTGTGTCTGTGTGTGTATGCCTGTGTGTATGTGTGTCTGTGTGTATTTGTGTGTGTGTGTGTGTCTGTGTGTGTGTGTGTGTGTGTGTGTGCCACACATGTGAAGGTGCCCTCAGAGGCCAGAAGAAGGAGTCAGAGCTCCTGGAGCTGGAATCATAAATAGTTCTGACCTACCACATGGGTGCTGGGGATTGAACCCATATTCTCCAGAAGAGATTCAAGTGCTTATAAGCACTGGGTCACCTTTCCAGTCTGACTTATTTATGTAACTCAATCACATCGTTTCTAAGAGGACAGTGAACAGCTTTGTAGATGGTAATGCTGCGTTGTAGTGTAAAATGGTTTGAGAGACTCTACCATATGAAATTTCATTGAGTCTTAATTATACCTCCATATAATAGCTAGTGTGTGTATGTGTGTGCGTGTGTACCTGGCTGGGTGTGTGTATCTGTGTCTGTGTTCTATCTGTGTCTGTCTCTGTGTGTCTGTCTGTGTCTGTGTCTGTCTGTCTGTCTGTGTATAGCAGAGACCCTCAGGCCTCTCCCCTTCCAAAGGTCCTCTTCTACCCCACCCCCAACTGCTTCAGGAGCTTCCTCTGAGACCATTTCTAATACTACAGCTTCTCTCTTCTGGCCCCAAAGCAACCACCTGCCCTGCCCTCGGCCCTAGGGCTCCCCTTGTGGTCACAGGTGGGTACTGCACCTCTTTCCTCTAACTCCAGAGCCCTGCCTGCTGCCTCCACAGAGCTCAGCCGACATTGCTGAACAGACAAATGAGATGATTGCTCTATCATTATCTTTACAGCTGTAACTACATGTTTGTCTGTAAACTCCATTTCCTCCTCCCTCTGTGTCCTCTATTAAATCTGTATAGATCTGTAAACTCGATTTCTAGAGTGTGTCCATAGTTCTGCAAGCTGCTCTGAGTTCTGAGAAGATGAGCCCTAGTCAGCTCACAGGTGCTCAGGTACCTGTCCAGTGACTCACAGCAGCCTCCACCATGTGTCCCCAACAGAGTGGTGCTCTTCTTGCTTCCCCTGTCCTCCAGCCTGAGCTTCCCAGTTTAGGCTCCAAAACAAACCCAGGCAACTGAGCTCTGTTGGGTCACTTATCCTCTTCAGGCCTTGGTTTACTTATCTGTGAAATGGGGTGATGCTATTCCAGCTTCACTTAGGCATACAGCATCAAATTTGGTAGCTTTAAGAGAACTAACTAGTCAGCCAGAGGTTTTATAAGCAGAGAGGGGATCCCAGCAATAGTTGGTGAGTCCAATTCCACCTACCTCATGCAGGTTGGCTCCTAAAGCTCTCCTGAAACATAGATGGCAGAGTGCTGTCTTGACAAGGAGGCTCCTGTGCAGCCCCAGATGTCAGACTGGAACTGATCTGGCCTCTGACAACACATTGTCTTGCAGAAGTACCTCTCTCCCATGCAGCCCTAACAGGAAGGGAGGCAGAAATGAGAGCCCAGAAAAGAACAGGCAGGTTCAGAGCTGGAAGATCGTTTGATTCCATGGAGAGGACAGGATGGCCCTGAACCTGACAGAGGCAGCAGCCCAAAATCACATCATCCATGACTGGGCCCTGGCACATCCAGTGTGAGCATAGGAAGAGAGCCAGTGACACAAAACCAGGGCCAGCGGCTGCTTCCCAGGGTCCACCTTTACTGAATATGTGACCCTGAGTGTGTGAGCCACAGAACATCTTCCTAGGAAAAAGTAGGTACAAGGCCCGCACCCCATCCCCACTGCACCCAGGACTTGGCAGAGAAGGAAGGATTGTTCCAGTCTATACTGGTAAGGAGGGCAGGGAACATCAGGCAGGAAGAAGTAACCCAGTGTGACTTCTGCCAGGGCGGTTCAGAGATTTAACACAGGATACTGGAGAGATGGTTCAGTAGACAAAGTGCTTGGCACACAAGCACAAGGACCTGAGTCTGAATCCCAGAACCCATGGGAAAATGCTGGGCATGGTAGCATAAATGCAATCCCAGTGCTGGAGAGGTAGAGACAGGCAGCCCTCGCCAGCCAGACAGACCAGCCTAATCAGGCAGCCCCAGCAAGAGACCCTAACTCAAAAAAAACAAGGAGTTGGGGGCTGGATAGATGGCTCAGCGGTTAAGAGCGATGACCCCTCATCTGAAGGTCCTGAGTTCAAACCCAGCAACCACATGGTGGCTTACAACCATCCGTAAGGCAATCTGATGCCCTCTTCTGGGATGTCTGAAGACAACTACAACAAGCGAGTGGGGCCGGAGCAAGAAGAAAAAGTGAAGGCACCTATAGTGCACTTACATATAATAAATAAATCATAAAAGGAAAAAAAGCAAGGTGTTGGGGTTCATAGTTGTGGTGGTGTACACCTCTAATCTCAGCATTCTGGAGACAGAAGCAAGAGGATCTCCGTGAGTTCAAGGCCAGCCTGGTCTGCACAGAAAGTTCCAGGACAGCCAGGGGTAGGCAGAGAGACCCTGCCTCAGAAAAAAAGGGGGGATGCTGTAACAGCTCCTAATAACATTTAAAGCTGATCTCTGATCTCCACATGCATGTACATACATGTGCACACACATGTACACACACACACACACACACACACACACATACTATGATAGCTAGTCTTGCTTGTCAACTTGATTACATCTAGAATTAACCAAAACCTAAGTGGCCGGGCACACTTGGGAGGATTTTTTCCTTAATTAAATCATTTGAAGTGGGAAGACCTACTTTTAATCTGGAGATTTTGAGGTGGGAAGATCTCCCTTTAGTGTGCACCACACCTTCTGTGGTCAGCCTATAGAAGGACATGGAGGAAGGAAGCTTTTGCTCTTTGCCTGCTTGCTCTTCCCCGCATGTCCATTCCTTCACGGCATTGGAGCCTGCTTCAGGATACCAGCGTACAGTGAAGAGCAGCTGAGACACCAGCCCCATGCACTGCACAGCTATGGTCACTGTGATTCTTGGACTTTGTTGGTAGATGGCCAACTGTACCACAACCTGAAAGCCACTGTAATAAATGGAATATGTGTGTGTACATACATACATATATTAAATAAAATATATTTCTGTATGATGGATATATGGACTTCTATATGTGGAGCTAGATATAATAAAAACCTCTAGAGATCCCTGCTCTGTTGCTCTAGAGAACTCTAATACACACTCATGAAACACAGTGATTTTTCACTAGAGGCTCAGGGAGGATGCTACAAGGAAGGCGTCTACTCCCTCTGACTCAAAAGCCTTCATTCCCTGAAGCAATGACTTCCTGCCAGAGACTGCTGCACAAGAGATGCTGTTTGAGATAGAGCGGGACCAATCATGGTAGGCAAGATGGTTAAGTGGGTAAAGGGCATGTTACAAAGCCTGGTAAACTGAGTCAAACTGCATTCGCACGGCAAGAGAGACCTGATTTCCAATGGTTGTACTCTGACTTCCATGTGTAGCCATAGCGCACACACCCTACCCCCCAAAATAAATAAAATGGAATAAAACATTTAGAAACAAAGTCTAAGGAGTGAAGAGCCCAAGCCCCACCATCCTGAGCTACCAGCTAGAGAGGCATCTGGCACAGCAAACTGCCATCCCTGCAGCATGGTCCTGTGTGCTTCTGCAGGGCCCATGCTCTGCTTCAAGGTTTAATATATATATATAGTATGAGCAACATCCTTTTACTGGCTGTGTTATAGTCTATCATACGGGTGGATGCGAATTGAATCAAACTCAGCGCTGGAGCAGAGATCTGTCACCTGGCTGAAGATGACCTTGGCAGTAGACAACAGCTTCCATGAAAATCCCCTGGTGACAGGTGCTGACTGCTCACAAAACAGTCACATTCCATTTTCATAAGTCTCTCAGACATCCTTCCCAAGCAAGGCTGACTGTGTTCCCTAACAACTTGCCCACTCCAGTGTCCATTCCGCACTGGAGGAATATGGACTGTCCAAATTCCTTGGCCTCAGTCCCAAAGGCCGCCCGCCTGTAGCCGCCTTCTCAGTGCCTTGGTTAGAGAACAGAGCACCTCCCTGGGAGCATGAGCAAGCTCCTTGGGGCTGCAGATGAAGGGAACATTGCAGGTTTTGATGCCTACCTGATACCAAGTCTACACATCAAATCCTGGTTCCACCACTCCCTGGCTGTGTGGGCTGTGAAAACTACTTGCCTCTCTAAGTCTGTTTTTCCAGCTATAAAACAGATTTAGTGTGAGCATTCCAAGAGCTCCCTCAAGACTACACCAGCTTCTTCGCAGACCACTTGGTCCAGGACCAGCTCTGTCAAGGATAGTCCAGATGATAGGGAGCATCCCTCTATGGTTGTCCTCAGGACAGGCTCTGTGGGGGCTCTGGAGCCTTGCTGAGGTGGCCCTGCCCTGCCCCCACCCCAGCTGTCAAAGGCCTGTGTAATCCCTCATGGACTCCAGGACCCAGAGGAAGGGCCAGGGCTGGAGACTCAGAGACCAATCGATACATTATTTAGCAGCAAGAATGCAAATGAGGACAAATTAATTACGGCACTCCCTCCCCCTACACTCCCCTGCTCCCACTGTTCTCCCTCCTCTATCCTCTCCCCACTGTCCGATTGCTGACAAATTCTCTAGAAAATATCAAAACAGCCTCTGGCTGGAACCTGCCATGGTGAAGCCCCATTATCTATTATTGATGCGGACCTTGACAAGCTCGCTCTTTAAGGAAGATGCACATGGAGAGAAAGAGAAAGCGCTGCTAATCTGTGTTTAAAGGCACAGACTCCTATTCCCCTCCTGAGGACATCGCATGGACACCAGCTGCAGTTCATACTGCCTGCCAATCAATCCTCAGAGCTCCAAGTTGGAGTTGTGGGAGAGCAGAGAGACCATTCAGCCACAACAGAAGAGGAGATTCTGACAGAGGCCAGTGGTAGGTCTTCTGACTCTCACCACCTTTCCCTAGATTGACCTTGGTTTTCCTTTTGGGAACACTGCTCAAAGCTAGCTATTCCAGCCTGACCTAGGGGGTCAAGCAGGAGTCCCGAAGGAAACAGAGAGTTCTGATCCCTGCCTCAGTTTCCCAAAGGGGGTTTTAGGGTAAGTATACTATCTATTTGATGTCACCATAATGACACACAAAACATTCCACACCATGAACGATGCCCTAATGTCACCTCTATACCTTGGGTAATGGTGATGTGTCCTGTGAGTTCACACTGTACCAGGTTCCACACTAGCAGGGGAGGTGTGAAAAACGCATAGGAATTCTCTAAGCCTTCTTTTCCATTCTTCATTTAACAGATACCCTCTGACCTTGCCCCTTGACATCTGTGGCAGCAGAAGAGCTGGCCCTGGGGTCATGAGAGAGGGAGAGCTGGCCCTGCCCCTCACCAGCTGCAATACTCGGGAGAGCAGGCCCTGCTGCCCCTTGCCTGGGCAGCACAGGAGAGCTGGTCCTGGTGATGTGGGTGAGCTGGTCCCAAGGATAGGAGAGCAGAAGAGCTAGCTATGTCCCTTACTGGCTGCCGCACTGAAGGGCATGAAGGGGCTGCTCCTGCAGATCCAAAGTTGCAGGATCTCCATGACACAGGGCAACAACAGAATATCAAAAGGAGTCCCAGTGAGGATCCAGTATCGATTGTTTAGCAGAAGCCAGGGGCCTTGTACCAGAACAATGAGTAATGAACATCTGCAAGTAAAGATGTGCAGATGAAAGGGTATACTGTGTGGCACACCGTGCTTTCATGACAAGATGTTTTGTTTGTTAATTTGGGGGGGGGTTGCAAGGGCAGAGGAAGGATACAAAGAGATGGGGAGATGGGTGGGATTGGGGTGCATGATGTGAAATTCACAAAGAATTAATAAAAAGGTTTTTTTTTTAAAAAATCCATTTAAAAGTTTTTACTTTTTAACTGAGTATGGTGGCTCTAACTGTAACCACCACAGTCAGGAGACTGACAGTCAGGACAGTCACAAGTTCAAGGCCACCCTCAACTATGTATAGTGAATTCCAGGCTAGCCTGGACTAAAGAGTACAATCTTGTTTTTTGTTTGTTTAAATGGACAAACTTAAGGTTTTTTATTCAGAGCAAAGAATAAAGTATTGTTTTCCTGGCATACACAAATCCCTGAGTTTATCCCTAACACCACATAGAAAGTAGATACAATTCTAAAATAAGTCAGATAAATCATAGGTCAGGTGCCCTGGCTTATTGCTACAATCCCAGCAGTCTGCAGGCTGCAGTAGGATTGCTCTGGTTCAGGACTAGCCCAGGCTGCACAATGGCTCCAGGTGGGCAAGCCTGTGTTGCACGGGAAGAACAGAATTCATTTATTAAACAGTGAGGGGTGCCGCAGAAGGGCTTCCTGGCGGTATTTGGGAAGGGTGGAAGGATGTGGAGAGTCTGTGGTCAACACAGCTGATGGGAGGCAATGGGGCAGGAGGGCAGATGGCAAAGCTGGGGGCTGCAAGACCGGAGACTGCAGGGTGTCTGGGTGGGGTGCAGAAGCAAGTCTGGTATGTTCAAGCTTAAAGCAGCCATCAAAAGCTCCTGAGAGAAACAGAGTCTTTGAGAAGTGGGAAACCCCAGATTCATTGCCTTGTTTCAGCAGAGAATCATAGCAGTGGACACAGAATCTAAGGGTCTCCAACCAGAATGCATTGACAGGGACAGTGGGAAAGGAGTGGGAGGAAGAGGAAGAGGAGGAAGAAGACTACCCAGGTCCCACCCACCGTGGTACGGGATGGTGGGTGCCTCCATGATGAACAGCTATGCAATAGAGAAGTAGGGAAGATAGAAAGAAACGGAGCAGCAGTGGAGATAGAACTGGAGATTTGATGGTGGTGACAGGTGAGAGAGAGGGCATGCCCTCATTTCCTGTAGGGGGGAGGGACTGTGTGCCTGGAGCTTATGCAGATGCACATTCAGCCCCAAGCAGGCCACTTGGCTGCAGGATCCCCTGGCAATGGTTCACTTTCTAGATTGGACCTCCTCAATAGAAGGTCCACCTTGGTCCATGATGCCCCCAGAGGCATCGTGTTAGTGTCTGTGCTCCATGCTACCGTCCCAGGCCATGATGGAGCCTGATCTCCATGTGAACATATGTGTTCTATGCCACCAACTGATGCCCTAGTGATATCCTCGGGCTTGGGTGCCTCAAGGGCCAAGCATGTTGATGTGGGTCACATGTGATCTGAGACCATGTTGAAGCCCGTGGTCTGTGCAGCTGCTGAAGGTCATGACCTACTGGTCAGTGGTCCTGATATGGCCAGGACTGTGTGCCTAGTGTTACCACAGAAGTCCATGCGATGTCTGTAGTCTGGGCTGTGGCATGAAGCCATGTTGATGTCCAAGGGTACAGGAGAGCTGACCCACCCTTCCCAGGAGAGCTGGCTCGCCCCTCTCCAGCTATAGCATGGCTGTCCACAGCTGATGGCTTCTGGCTGGGGTTCAGGTGAGAAAATTCACCTTCCCTTGGGTTGCTAGTCACTAGGAAGTGTCCATGTTCCCTGAGCACACGGACAGCACAAAATGGACTTGCTCTGTCTTTTCTTTTTTTTTCCCTTTTCTTCTTCTTCTTTTTTTTTTTTTTTGAGGGGGATGGACATGCGGGGACAGACATGGGAGTATTAGGAGATGAGCATAATTGGGGTGCATGATGGGGAGCCCCAAATAATCACTAAAAAAGGAAAAGAAAAAAGCCAAGACAGATGTAATGATACATCTCTGTAATCCCGGCACTTGGAAGACAGAGGCAGGCAGGTCTCTATGAGTTCAAGGCCTGCCTTTTCTACATAGCCAGACTCTGACTCAAAAAAAAAATAAGTTTATTAGCAGTAATTTTTGAAAAGACATGCACACACTCATGCCTCAAGGCTAGGGAGGCAGATAAGCAAGTCTCTGGGTTGCTGGCTGGTTAGTTTAGCCTAATGAGAAAGTTCTAGGTTCAGAGAGAGACTCTGTCTCAAAAACAAGGACACTACATGAGGAAAAACACTGGAGGCTGTCTTCTGGCCTACACATACACACACTCACAATACACACACACTCACAATACACATACACTTACATAATCACACACACATACATACTTACACATATACTCACACATACACACACACATACATACACAGTCTCACATACACATACATACATATATACTCACACATATACTCACACATAACTCACAGATACACTCACACATACACATATACACACTCACACACACAGTCACGTACATGCACACACAGCCTCTCCCCCCCTCTCACACACACACACAGAGTCACGTACATGCACACACAGCCTCTCTCCCTCTCCCTCTCCCTCTCCCTCTCTCTCTCTCTCTCTCTCTCACACACACACACACACATAGTCACATACATACACACACAGCCTCTCTCTCCCCCCCTCTCTCTCACACACACACACACCACAGAATATCTGTTCTATGACACAGTTTCTCTCTCTCTCTCTCTCTCTCTCTCTCTCTCTCTCTCTCTCTCTCTCTCTCACACACACACACACACACACACACACACACCCCACAGAATATCTGTCCTATGACACAGTTTCTTCTGCAGGAACACTGTGGACTGGGAGCTGCCCTACAGTGAGGTCAAGCAGCTTCCAGGGTTACACAGCAGCCAGAGAGGCAGAGCTGGGCTAAGGAGCTTTGTGTGAAGAAGGCAGGGCAGCCTCCACAGGGCCCACACTGTAATGCTTTACTACAGGCTGGAAACAAGGAGGAGGGGCTAGGAAGCAGAATTATCATTGAACTGACTCCCTGTGCAGCTGCTCAGACAAATGACTGAAACCCACCAGCTGAGAATGACACTCATGTGTGATAGCTCTAGAGGTCACTGTCCTAAATCGCAATATCAACACCCATGCTGCAGGCCAGGGGTGCTGCCCACACCCACACCCAGCTCCTTGCTCCTTCTGTCTTCAAAGCCAGCAGGGTATCTTCTATTTCTCCCTGTCTCTAACCTCTGTTTCCACTGTCTCGTCCACTGTCTCGTCTCCTCTCGTTCATGATTGTTTGTCTTGCTATAAAACCCAAGCAAGTCTGGAACTTGTGATCCTCCTGCCTCAGCTTCCCATGTATTAGGATTATAAGTATACACTATCATCTCAGCTTCTTTTTTAATGTGACCCCCTGGCCTCCTTCCCTCATTTTGTCAGAGTCTCTTGTAGTCTGGCCTGGAACTTGCCATGTAGCTGAGGCTGGCCTTAAACTCCTGACCCTCCTGCCTCTGCTAGGATTATAGACATTTGCCACCATGCCCAGCTTTGCCACTGTCTTATAGGGATCTTTGCACCCTATTGGGCTCCCAGAAAGTCTCCCAAATTAGTTGAGTTTCTCACTGCTGCGGCATACCAGAGAGAAGCAACTTGAGGTAGGGGAAGATTTCCTTTGACTCAGGGTTTCAGGAAAAGGCACATAACAGAAGTGGCTCCATCCTTGTCACCAACAGCTAGTCACATCATGGTAGCTCACCAACAGTGAAAAATCCACCTTCAAAGCCCCCCCAGGTCTATGTCTACTAGCTATGTCTACTAGCTTGCTCCAAGCCCCAAAGTTTCATAACCTCCCAGCTAGAGACCAAATATGCAAACTCTTCTGTTTTACTCCACTCAGGAGACTAGAACACATGTGTACCGTGGACAGCAGCATGTTCTCTCTCCCCAAAGCACTCCCCTGCAAAGACCATGCTTGCCATCTCTGAGCACATGGAATGGTGAGGAGACAGAGGATTCCCAGAAGCCCAGGCAAGTAGCAAGGCCTCCTGGGTATTGTCTCAATACCTCCTGACTTCATGGTCCTGGAGGGCTGAATCTATGTGGGGGAGTGGAAGAGCCCATCAGCAGGGCCCCACAGCCTTTTCCCATCTGTGCCTTCCTCTGGATGTGTTGATCGCATCTCTCCTCTGGACCCAGCCTCAGCCCAGGGACTCAGCAGCAGCTGGAAGGCGGGCAGATGGGGCCTGTGCCCTTGGAGAACCTTCATCTTGGCACAAGAGGCAGGAATTGAATATGCAGTCATTTAATCATATGGAGAGGGTTTTGAGAATGTGGCATGTTGAGGAATAAGAGGCCTCCTAGAGTGCTTTTATTAAGAACTGAAGATACATTCTTGAAGGCATAAAATGAAGATATTGGAAAAAGAGAATGGGCAGAAAAAGAAGAGGAGATGGCAGAGATGGGAGATGGAGCAGGGTCAGGAACAGAGCCAGTGAATGGAGGAGGACGAGGGAGAGGATTCTCTCTGAAATGTACCACTGACTGTCTCTTCTAAAGAGTCGGCTCTGTGGTCCAACCTTAACCCCCCATTCACTCTTGCTGAGCTGAGGACTGGCCCCATTCCCTTCTGAGCCCTCCATTTCTTAGACCTCCTTCTCTTTCTTCAGTCTGTCATGGGTACCACTTCTCCAGGGAAGAAGGCCTGGTCTTGGCATACCTTGGCCATTATTCTACCGATGCTCACACCGTCACTGATCCCAAAAGTCAAGTGGGAGCTTTAGCTGGAGCCAAAGGTGTCCGGATGCTTTCCAATGTGCAAGATACCATGATGTGGTTCTAGGCAGGTCTCCTCCATCTCCAAGCCCAGCCTCCTGGCAGCTGGACATGACCAGTCTCCAAATCCCAGCCACTCTGCCTTGTTAACATCCTTGCACTCTGAAGAGGCTCCTGCGTGTCTCAAGCTCTTTCCCTGGACTGGACTGTGGGCTTTTTAGGGACAGGGTCATCACCAAGTGCAGGTCTGGGCACCGAGTTGATATCCCACAAGAACACTGGCATGAGCGCCTGTGGATGTGCTGCAAGGAGCCAGGGTCTTGCTGATGCTTTCAAATGATGCCTGTGGTGGGGCTGGCACTGACCCCATGGCTGAGGCCCAAGGCTGCAGGCACCTCACATGGGTGTGCCATCCTGCCACTCCATGGGGAACTGCAGGCTTTCTGTCCTTGTCCGTGGCAGAGAGGGAGCTGAGTCTGCCTTAGGACTTCTAAGTCTGGCACCATCCATTCCCAAAATGCTCCCAAGCCAGATGCCCATCATCTCAAGAGAGAAACTGTGTGCTGAGGGAACCTTGGCAGCTTGGCATGCATGGCAAGTTCCCTCTCGATCTTGCTAGCCCGTGACCTTGGGCAGGTAGGTAAGTTACCTCTGAGGGCCTCTACCTTCCCATCTCCACAAAGACAGTACACACTTCAGAGTCATTATGAGACTAAATGCTTAAAATAACTCATGCATCTACTGGTTTCAAGCCTGCCACCAACTCACTTGTGACCTTGAGAAGTCCCTCCCACTGAGAGTCCAGCTAATCCTGGTGCTCCCCCCTAACCCCCGTCCTTCCACGCTCATACTTTGTGATTGACATGGGTTGTCACCCTCCCAACTCTCCTTTTTCTAGCACTAGAGGCACTGTGGCCTTCTGGAGGCCAGGGCCATACTGACCCTGTGAGGAATGGACAGCAGAACTGGGCAGCGCTCTTTCCCCCAAGCAGTACCCTGTGCAGGGCTGGGGCCATGCACAGGAGAGAATTATGAAGTAGTGAAGTGACTAAAGAACAGAGGTCACTATCTCCCTCCCCCTCAGGTCAGAGTCAGGGCCGGGTGGAGCTCTGCTTCTGATTCTCCAGGAAAGCTCCTGGATTTAAGAGCTTATGGAGAGTTTAATTAAAGAACCCTGTTATTTTTGAAAAGCTTTCCTCTCCCTATATTGATCCTGCTTTGAAAGGTGTCGGCTCTAACAAGGCATTGGGGAAAGGTTGGGGAGGTCATGAAAGGGGACGAGAAACAAGACAGAAAGAGACGGCTGCAAGAATCAGACATGGAACAGTCACAGGCACGCTGCCACGTGACATAATCCGTACAGGCCTGACTCCTTGCGTCTGTGGCTGGGGTGATCCAGCTCTGCCACTGGGGATCGTTTGCCTCCTAAAAGATGACTACATCCACATATGGCTAGAGAACGCCCCGGGACAGGCCTGGTTGGCTGTCCAACACATCCTGGCTACCATTCTGTCAGTGTTCTCTCCCCAGGAGAAACAGCTGTGTCTGGAGTGACAGCAGAGGCTGGGCCCCGGGCAAGGAGCTTCCAGGGTAGACAGCTCCATCCCTCGGGAAATCTCCTGAGATTTCACAAATGGCACCAGCATTCAGCGCTCGGCCGCTGGAATGCTGCCTCAGCAAAGCTGTGGTTGCTCCTGAGTTTTGCAGAAGGGGGCATAGACACTCGCTCTCAGCTCTCCCTGGCTGCTCCCTCCACCTTGTCCTCCATGTCACCCAGCTGGCCTGAGGCTCCCAAACTCCAGCAGCTGCCCACCATCCCCAAGCAGGAACACCACTGCTTCCTTCTGCAGCCCTCCAGTACCAGAATGAGAGAATCGGATAGGTAGGTCATGTGGCCATCTTGTCCAGTCAACTTCGACCACAGCAAGAACTCCTAGGGCCGAGACTTCAACCCTGAGACTGAGGGCTGGGGACTCCCAGACTCCTCACCCTGAGCCTAGAAGTCAGTCACTTCCCCTAGGATCCCAACAAATAGGCCTGTGGCCATGACAGAGATGAGTAGGCCAGCCCCATTTAGCACCTTGGGAGAGCACTCAGTGTGGGAGGTGCTGTCCAGTCTTCACAGTGAGTTGTGAGAGCCACAAGCGGGGTTCACATCTCAGATGTCCAGCCCTCGCCTTGGGCTTACCTCACCCCTGCCCTTCCCCTAGCCTGTCTGTCCAGATTTAAATGTAGGCTGTGTTATTGCTGGGGGGTGGGGGCAGCACATCAAGATCAGTATGGGGAGATGGCTTTGTTGTCCTGCATGTGAGGCTCAGTGACAGCCTGCCTAGCATGCACAAGACTCTGGGTTCCGTCCTCATCACTAAAAACAGAAGGAATGGAGGAAGGGAGAAAAGAGGGATGGAGAATAGGGAAGGGATGGAGGGGAGACAGACAGAGAGAGAGACAGAGACAGAGACAGAGGAGAGAGAAGGGGAGGGAGGAGAAGGCAGATTGTTGTGCCCACAGCTGTTAAGGAGAAGGGCTGCTCCAGGCAGGACCATAAAGGGAATAGCTGGGGCTGGTTGGGCCACAGAGGGCGAGAGAGAGAAAGATAGAGACAGAGAGACAGAGACAGAGACAGACAGAGAGACAGACACAGACAAACAGAGACAGAGAGAAGCCTTCCTTCCTTCTGCCTGGGAAGCAGGGCAGGTGAAGCAGGCTGAGCTCACTCAGATGACTTCAGTATGCCTTCCCTCATGGGAACAACGGTTATGAGATGGAGCCAAACATTAAAAACAAGACAGACAAGGCTGTGTTGAGACTTCATCCAGAGAGCAAAGGAGCCAGGGCTGACCAAAGAGGTCACCAGGGGCCCTAGGAGCAAGCTTTTATCGATCGGCTAGGGTGGGCGATCTGGTCACTTTCGCTGGTTCTAGGCATAGACTCAAAAGATATTTTCCTTTTTGTGCATAAACATCTTGGCCTTGGGGTGGCAGGCTAATGGGCGGTGGCATAACCCAGGAACTACCAAGTCTCTCCTGTCACCGCCGTCGTCTGCTTGTCTAAATGTGCTGCTGGCTTTATCATTTTGATGGGCCTCGTGACAAGGCTGGGTACTGAGCTCCTGAGAAGCAGGGGGTTTGCTCACAAGAAGCACACACCAGCTGCAGTGGCCAAATCCATCCTGCATTACAGTTTAGGACTAAATATTTTATTTCTTTGTTTTATATATGTATGTGTGCATGTGTATAAGTGTGTGTGTGTGTGTGTGTGTGTGTGTGTGTGTGTGCAGTTTACACATATAAGGAGGTGCATGATACACACAGAGGCCAGAGAATTTCAGGTGTCCACCACTCTCCACCTTATTCCCTTGGTGCAGGGTCTCTTGATGATCCTGGAGCCGGGCTGGCAGCCTACAAGCCCTAGTGATCCCCAGTCTCTTCCCAGAAGTACTGAGATTACAGACATGCACAGCTGCAGCTTGTTCTTTTACATAAGTGTTGTGGATGCGAACTCAGGTTCTCATATTTACATAACAAGTGTTCTCTCTCACCTGCTGAGCCTCTATCCAACCCCCAAACATTTTGGACTATTTATTTTATTTATATGTACATACATATACCTGTGTGAATTTACATACACTATGGATGTGCAGGCACCTTCAGACACCAAGAGGGCATCAGATCCCCTGGAACTGGAGTTACAAGCAGTTTTGAACCACCATGTAGGTACAGGAGACCAAACTCAGAGCCTTTGCAAGAGCAGTAAGCATCCTTAACTGCTGAGCAGTCATCCCCCCAAGCCATTCCCCAAACCAACATGTGTATGCAGAGGTGGACCAATTCTGACCCAAGGGTTAAGACAGAAAAGCAGACACGCACGACCTGGAGGCAAAGATGCCAGGCCCATTTCAAGCACCATCTGGTCCACATAAAGAGTCAGTGTTTTGAGCAAAAACAGGCTTTGTATTCCTTCAAAGTAGCTTAGGCAGCTGTTACCATAACCCACATATTGGACATGCTATCCACAGTGAGCTAGTAGGAACTAAGGATGTCTGGTCCAGCTGTGTGGGGCCGAAATTAGTGACTTTACATCAAGTGAGAGCGAGTGAGGTGGGTTTTCTCTGACAGATACCCAGCATCTGAGTTGGTCCTGAGGACTGGATGAGGAGATTTTGTTCGCCTTTTGTCCCCTTGTTACAACCTGAACTGCCTCTCTTGGCTGTCTGGCACCTAGCCCTGGAAGGATAGAGGCCAGTCAATGGTAGCTGAGGGAGTGAGGCAGGAAGGGCTGGGAGCTGGAGAGACCACTCAGCTGGCAAAGCACCTGCTACACCAGTGTGAAGACCTGGGTTCACTCCCCTGAACCCATAAACAGCATGATGGCACACATATGCAATCCCAGTATGCAGAGACAAGAGACAGGAAGATCCCCGGGCTCAGTGGCCAGGCTGTCTAGCTCCACTTTTGAGTCT
>NW_022196897.1:17427890-17433262 GCF_008632895.1 Mastomys coucha
TAAGCTGACATGGTGTTGGCAGCCTTTAAATCCCAGCACTTAGGAAGCAAAGGCAAGCAGATCTCTGTGAGGTCAAAGCCAGACTCAAAACAAACAAGCTGCAGCGCTCCTGTGGAACAACACACACACACACACACACACACACACACACACATACACACACACACACACACACACACAGAGGTGTCTCTGGACTGAGGGTATTCTTAGCCCACTGGCAAGTCTTTACTGCCTGGGAAGAGAAGTCCCTCTAGGGTCAGCAAAACCCCAAGATATCAAAACACCCACAGTACAGAAAATAAAAATGATTAATACAGAGGGTGGGGTCTAGAAGAAACACAGGCAGCAACTTCTAGGCAGCAACTGGCCACGCTCGGAGGGTGGTATTTGAACAGCTCAGGAGTGGCAGTCTCCTGAAGCAGGGTACCAGCTAGCCTGGTGGTCAGCCCAGCTGCCATTTCCAGACCCACAGGGCCTGCCTGGTACACTTTCATCTAGCTCTACCAACAGCTTCCAGTCCTGGCCTTCCCCCACCCCCTGCTGAAGGCTGGGTCTGCAGACCCCTGGCCAATACTGGGCAGGGCTTAAGGGAAAGAATTTGCATGCCCCACCGAGAGACACACTACTTGGGCTTAGGAGCTAGGCACCTCTGCTGCCCAACTGGGAGGCCTGAGGCAAACACAGCACTTCAGAAAGGTTTTTCATCCAATCTCTTCCATTTTCTCCTCTTCTGATGTCCAGAGAGGTAGAGACATGCTCAGGTTCCAGAGTTGATTGGTGCTTCGTGTACCAGAAGACAGAGTTCTGATTCTGAGGATCCACATTAGTTCCATTCACTAAAGGCCAGAAGCACTGGAGCAGCTGAGCGGAGGGAGCCGAGCCTTCCTGAGCCCCTGAGCAGCTCTGGGGCCTGGACTTTGGAGTACAGTTCTCTTTGCTTATTTGTTGGTCAGGTTTCTGTCTAGACACGTCTCTCAGAGACAACCAGGGGCCAACTTAGCATCTGACCGGCCCTGCCAGAGGGTCTCCTGACCACAGAGAAAGGCAGGGAGGAAAGGCAAGACCCCAAAGGGACCCCGATCGATGAGGCCTTTATTCTAGCACAGTACCAAGTCCCTGGTCAGGCAGAGGTGGGGAGGGCTCCAGCCACCTTGGCACAGCTGTGGCTCGGCAATCAGGGAAGGAACACTGGATGCCATACAGAGACAGATGCCACTTTGAGAAAGCAGAGCCACAGTCTGAGTAGAACTCCAAGGGGCCATGGAAACTCCAGTGCCAGTGAAGGAGGGGCAGGACATGCCAACAGTAGAGTATGGTAGTCTCCCAGGGTTGACACCACTGCCCAGAGAGCCTTTCCACAAGGCCACCCCAGCTCCAGAGCTGTAATGTGCTCTGGAGTCAGGTTAGCTTGGGTGAAATCCGTGGGCATGCCACTGTAGCTATGGGCCACATGTCCCTTCTGGGTCACCTCTACTACCCATCTATGCCATTAGCTGCAAGAGGAAGGGATGTGACAACCAATGTATCCTACCTACAATGGAGAAGGCCTAAGGACTGTTTGTTTCTGTAACTTTAATTTTTTTCAAACCTTATTTTAATGATGGTTCTCAAATGCTTTAACCTTCCTTGTAGCCCACCACCCACCAGAAGTAGTGGCAAAGAAAGGAAACAAGGGAAGTGGACCTGGTTAGAAAGGTTCTTTGGAGCAACTCTCATCTGTGTTGTCTGGAAATCGGCAGTTCAGTTCACAGGTCAGCAGTGGCAGGCAGCTTGATTCACTCACCGATACACCAGCAGTTCAGCTCCGCAGAGGCGTGTTAGCAACAGCAGGGATACGACCTCTCAAAGACAGCCAGGCCTCAGCCTCTGCTCCAGTCAGCAGGAGGGACCCAGAGGGACCCAGGAGAAGCTCTTGGCTGTGCCTCTCTCGGGGAAGCAAAGATCAGCAAAGACTCTAGACCCACAAGTGTTGCACAGCTAGCTGTACCAGCAAGCCACGCTCTGTCTCCATCACTCCACAGAGTCCTGTTTATACCCTCCAAACACCACGTGTCCTCCACGTGCCTGGTCTCAGCATGGGTTTTGCCTCCGCTCTTGTCTTCCCTCAGCACATGCATTCTATCAGCCGGAGTCCTCAGAAGCAGCAAAAAACTGCAGCACACCACCAGAAGGTTTTTGGTGTGTTTCTCTCTAGGACATCCCAACAATGTAAAGTAGACCAATACATGTGTGTTGTTAGCAAAGAATCCTTCATCACGTGTCCTTTAGTAGAACATTCTTTCTCCTGTGTCTGCTTCAGCGAAACATTCCTTCACGAGTCCGCCTTAGCCTTTCACACCTGTGTCTATTTTAACGAAATGGTCCTTCATGTGTTTGCCCCAGCAAAACACCATCCAACCGACTTTCCAAAGAACCCTTAAGTTTCCATGTCAGTTTCTGTTAAGGTAACAGCTCCAGCTTTGTTGTGTGTGGTTGAGTACTAAACCCTAGGCCTCTGGCTTGCTAGGCAAGCATTCCAACACTGAGTCACATCTCCACCTCTCTGTCTTAAGCAGCCTAGCTCTTGCATTCTGCACACTAGCAAGGCTCCACTTCCCTCTGCTTCTGGAAGCCCTCATGCACCCTTGAGCTTCCAGACTGTATACACACACTGGCATATTCTCCTTTACCCCTCTGTAGAGAGAATAGCTTGTATATTGTACAGATGCATCACCTGTCAATTAAAAAGCCTATGGCTTAGGCAGGAAATGGAGGTGGAACATCCAGGGGGAGAGAGAATTCTGGGATAGAGCCAGGTGGGGGATTCACCCAGGGATGTGACGAGATGGACACATGGTGCCTGAGCACTGCTGACCAGCCACATGGTAGAATGTAGACTAGAATAAATGGTATATTTTAGGTTATATCTAGTCAGAGAAGAGCCTAGCTATATGCCCAAGGCATTTGTAAATATATTTTGAGTCTGAGTCTTATTCCTGGGAGCATGTGGCTGAGAGAAAGAACCAGATCTAACTTCTACACTCCTCTCTTTGCCTAGCTAAATCTTACCCAGCCCCTAGGCCTAGTTCTCAAGGTCACCTCTGTCAGGAAGCCCTGGCCCAGGCTGTGCAGGTGTGCTTTGTGGCCCTGGCCTCCTTCACTGAACTCTAGTGCTCCTTTCTCCAATGTAACATGACCTTCCCAGCAGGGGAGCTACCTCAGTGTCTCCAGCATCTGGTACCTGAGTGAGTGAATGAATGAATGAATGAATGAAGCTGCACTGTACACAAGTTCACTTGACAAACTGGACTCCATCCCAGACATTAAGATACTGATCACCAGGCAGCAGTTGGCAGACGTCAAAACTCTGAGATGTGGCTTCTCTTACAGTGAGACTGACCTGTTTAGGGTTTCCAGGGGGAGAGATGGAGTTCCCTGGGAAATGTGGTCTTTTAAAGGAGGATTCAAACCCCAATTCAGCCACTTCCTCCTCCCTGACTGGCTCTCCTATGATAAAAAATACATATATCACAGGACTTAGCGGGGGAAATTAACCATGATACTCCAGTCCCAAGCCCAGGCCAGTCGATCAATTTTTTAAGAGCAACAAACGTTAATTTTAAAGCTATTCTAAATCTAAGTCATGTTTTACATCTCTCTGACTTTTTTGTAAGCAACTCTCTGTCTGCCAGAGTTCATAATTCCTTCCCTGTGACATTACCTTCAAAATAACATTTCCAATTTATAATTTATTGGGTTTTCCCCCTTGAGATAGACATCTCCCAGTCTTGATCTCAAGAATACAATCAACAGAATTAATATTTAAGTCTAGAATGATCTAAATTTGAAGTCTAATCTCCAGGAATTGCCTTCGCAGGACGATGCTGAGGCTTCCCACGCTCCGGATGGGGTGGATTTGTAACTCACTCCAGGACTAGAGAAGCAGAAGAGATCCAGTACGCCCCTGCTCTCCACAGCTGGAACCCAGGAGGAAAACGGTCACTAGCAATCTCTTGGATGACCTCACAGACCATGACAGCAACCCCTTGTAATGTCCACCATGGCTAAAGAACCTCAGTCTCCTTCCGCCAGACTCACACCGCTACCCGCCCCCCTCCATGCAGTAAGGCTCAATCCTTCCACAGGTATGGTCAGGGGCTCTGCCCACTGCACTCCCAGCCCAGAGCAGTAGGCACTCAGTTAATGTCTGTTTAATAAATGGACTGACTCTGTGTACGAACATAAGAAGCTTTGCCGGGTCTGCCCCAAACTAGAGAGTCTTGCTCCAATAAACATTCTTCTCTTTGAGTTTCTGTACACAGGCCTTTCACTATAGTGTGCAAATGTGTGTTTAAGAGAGTTTCTGGGGGCTAGAGAGATGGCTCAGGGGTTAAGAGCACTGGCTGCTCTTCCAGAGGTCATGAGTTCTGTTCCCATCAACCACGTGGTGGCTCACAACCATCTGTAATGGGATCTGATGCCCTCCTCTGGTGTGTCAGCAACTGTGTGCTCATATACATAAAATAAATAAACAACTATTTAAAGAAAATATAAATAAATACAAATAAATAAATAAATAAAAGTTACCACTCTTGTTCTATAGAGCAGAGCTATAGAAAGCCGCAGCGAGTCGGTTGTATCTGGACAGCTCACTTAAATCCCAGAACACCCACTTCTAGCCACTCTTCTTCACCCTAAGGACTTCACCTTCTTTAGCTTTTAGACTTTGTGAATATGATGTGCGTGGAGGGGCAGATGCCTATGTGCCACCGAGCTCATTTGCGGGCAGAGGACAACCTCCGGGAGTCAGCCCTACCTTCTAGCTTGTTTGAAGCAGCGTTTCCTAAAGTCTGCTGTTGCATACACCCACACTGGGCAGAGGCCTTCTGAAGGTTCCTCTGTGTCTGCCTCCCATCTCACTGTGGAAGGGCTTGGATGACAGATGTGTGCTCCTGTGCCCCGCACTGCGGATTCTTGGAACCTGGACACCACACTTTGGCTGCCAAGCTACCGTCCCCAGCCCGTCAAGGGTTTCTCATTTGTGAGGGTTTATTTACTCATTTATTTTGTCTGTTTGCTTTGGTTTGGGGTTTTGGTTTTGGACAGGGTCTCATGTAGCCCAGGCTGGCCTTGAACTTGCTATGTAGTCAAGGATGACCTTGAGCTCTTGATTCTCCTGCCTCCATCTAAGTCAGGTGTGTATATCTAAGTCTGAAGGTATGTACCACTCAGAGTCTCAGAGAGGGTGTCTTGTCAAAATATAAGACTGTCATGTGGCCTAGTGGTAGATCACTTGATTAGCATGTACCAGGCATGGGGTTCCATCTGCAGCAACATACACACACACCACCACCACCACCACCATCACCGTCACCACCACCACCACCACCACC
>NW_022196897.1:17433755-17494669 GCF_008632895.1 Mastomys coucha
ACAACTACTACCATCACCACCACCACCACCATCACCACCACCACCACTACCACCACCACCATCACCACCACCACCACCATCACCACTACCACCACTACCACAACTACCACCATCACCACCATCATCACCACCACCACCATCACCATCACCACCATCACCAATAACAACAACAACTTAGGCAAGTCAAAACTCAGCCAGGGACACCTGAGACCTCCTAGCTTCATCATCACAGGGTGGGGATCATGGGAAGAGGGACTGGATGGTGATGGTAGTTTCTTTGGGGGAAATGTGGAAAGTGAACCCCAGGGTGGGGATCATGGGAAGAGGGACTGGATGGTGATGGTAGTTTCTTTGGGGGAAATGTGGAAAGTGAACCCCAGACAAAGACAGGATTGAGGAGGCACTGAGAGCTTGTGGTAGAAGAGGTGTGTGTACTGGGCTGGGAGGGATCCAGAGTCAGGATGGTGAGCACAGGAAGAGAACCAGGGAGACATGTGAGAGTACACCTTGGGGGCCAGGATCAGCATATAGATTTCAATTCTAAACTCTTTTCTCAGCCAGGCATGATGGCATACACCTTTAATCCCAGCACTCAGAAGGAAGAGGCTGGCAGACCTCTGTGAGTTTGAGGCCAGTCTGGTGTACATAGTGAGATCAGGAACATCCAGGGTCTCTAAATAAATAGATAGATTAAATAAATAAATAAATAAATAAATAAATAAATAAATAAATAATTTTTAAAAAACTCTTTTCTCATTGTTCATGCTGGGATTCATGAGCAACCAAAAGTTAAAGCTATCAATCAGAGTTTGTCTTTAGTGTGAGTCTATGTTCTTGTGTGTTGTATGTGAGTGCCTTTTGTGGTAGGTGTGTGTTCATGTACATACACGAGAGTATGTGTGTGTGTGTGCTCGCGCACACGTGCATGCACACACACACACATGGTGAGCCCAGAGACTGACTTCATGCATCTTCCCCAATCACTCTCAACTTTATTTGCCTAGATAGGGTCTGTCAGGGACTCTGGAGTCCACCGCCTCAGCTGGCCAGCCAGTGAGCTCCAGGGACCTGCCTGTCTCTGCCGTCCTAGTACTAAGAGCTCATACATTCATTACCACATCTGCCTTTTTATGTAGGCATGCTAGACATCCAGACTCAAGTCTTTGTGCCTATGCAGCAGAAACTTTACCAACTGAACCATCTCCCTAGTTCTTTGTCTGTAGTCTCATGTAGTCGAAGTTAGCCTCAAAGCTGGTGTGTAACTGGGACTGCTTTGAACTCCTGACACTCTTGCCTACACTTCCCAAGCGCTACTACAGGTGTGTGCCTCCATCACAACAGGGTTCTGATTGAGATTTCTTTCACTCGGAAGTTTGTGGGGTGATACTTGGTGGGAGTGATACCCTCACACACACGCCTGTGATCTTAACACTTAAGGAGAAAGGGTGTTCCTGAATTGGTTTATTGATCAACTAATGGTTAGTAGATTGTCTGATGCTAGCAGATTAACTTGATCTCATGCAGAGAAATGAGCGCCTTCTTTCTGCTGGGCATAGAGTCAGCAGAGAAAAGGGAACCGGTTGGAGCAGGTGTCAGTAGAGCAGTGAGCTCCCCTTCAGAGCCTCGCTGCAGGCTGAACGTAACGGGATGGGGATGTATTTCCCAGGAAAGTAATGTGTCTTCTCATGACGCTTTAGCCCCAGCAGAATGGATGCTGCTTAATATGCTTGCCAATACACTGGGGTCAAAACTCACCCTTCCTAACACACCTTGGAAACTGCTCAAAATGTGGAACTTATTAAAATAAAATGAATTTATCTTTGCATTCAAAAGGAGACACTGGGTAAGGAGAGCCTCAGCCGATGAAAAGGTGTGCGATTACGCAGCCTCCTCTTTCTTTCCTTGCCTCGGGATCAGCTCTGTTCTCTTACTTGTTAATAACAAACTCACTTCCCTCAGGCTCTGGTGACCTGTCTCTGGGATGCCCATGATCTTCCCGGTGCTGATTCCTTTGAGAAACATCACAGATTGGGTGCAGACAAGGCCTGGGGAGATGGTGGTAGCCGTGCAGCAAAGCTGCAGAGAGAAGGTTCCGTGCTGATTAGGAGAGGAAACTGAAGGGCAAGAGGGAGCTGCTGAAGTTGCCATCAAAGCCCAAAGCAGGGCGAGATTAAGATTTAATGGACAATCTGAAGGAAGGAAGCAACAACAACAACAAAACCCCAAAATAACAGAGAATGTGGGGAGCAGTTAAAGCGGGAGAAAAATCATTTAAGGGTTGAAAAAAAATCTTTGCCTAATAGGGGAAAGACACATTGAATGCACTATCTAAAAATATAAATGATTCCAAAACGGTTTTCATAAAATATTTAGGACAAGGAGGGGCCTTAGGAATTATCTAGTCTGGTGGTTTAGAATTTTTTTTGTTGTTGTGTTAATTTTAGCATCAGAATCTTTTTTCTCCTTTAAGAATAAAATTGCAGAGTCTAGGAAGGCTGCTCAGCAGGAATAGGGAGGGGCACTGGGCACCCATGGATCCCTCTTCCTCTTTCACCCTTTCCCCTCTAGCCCACTGAGGCCTCTATGGAGAAGGTCCTGTTGAACACCCTGTCTTCCTCGCTGCACCACAGAGGTACAGGGAGCTAGGGGGGCCTAGGAGAGAAAGCCAACTAGAGGATCACTAGTCCTGAGAACCAGAGCCCAGCCACATGTATACAAGCCTTGGGCTTTCCTAATGGCTGACCAGGGCTGCTCAGTGCCTCTTCCGGGGAGCTTGAGGCCATACTGTGTGGGATGCGTTGAAGGTTCTCATCATGACTCCTGCAGGTCAGCTGGCCTCACTGCCTCTATCCCTTGCTGTCTGGCCAGCTTGCTCCTCTGCCTAACACAAGTAGTCAAGAAGTCTACATGATTGGAAGTAAAACGTGCTAAGAGCTAAGTGCAATGAGCAAGAAGCAGGGCTAGGCATTGACCCTGCTTCCATCCACACCTTAGGTTCCTCAGAACTAAAGGGTTGAAGTGCTGGAAGCCACTAATGTCTAGCCTGGAATAAGTGCTCACTGGGCATGTTAACTAACTTAACTAACACAGTTACTAGACTGGGAGGAGAGAGGCATTATTGCTATTTTACAGTTCTTTTTTCTATGTTTATTTTTATTTTATGCGCATTGGTATTTTGCCTACATGTATGTCTGTATGAGGGTATCAGATCTCCTGGAACTGGAATTACCAGGTGTGTGCTGCCATGTGGGTGGTAGGAATTGAATCCAGGACCTCTGGAAGAACAGACAGTGTTCTTAACTACTGAACTGTCTCTCCAGTCACCCATAATTGCTATTTTCAAAGTGCAGAACCGACCGGGCATTGGTGGCGCATGCCTTTAATCCCAGCTCTTGGGAGGCAGAGGCAGGCGGATTTCTGAGTTCGAGGCCAGCCTGGTCTACAGAGTGAGTTCCAGGACAGCCAGGGCTACACAGAGAAACCCTGTCTCGAAAAACAAACAAACAAACAAAAAAGTGCAGAACCATCCCCAGAGGATTTGGTTGGTTTTTCCAGTAACAAGCCACTAACTGGCACTAACTGGTTCTCTGGATCCCTCCCCCTGGGCTCAGCCAACCCACCCTGGCACCAGGTCAGGGTCCAGGTGGACTCCAGGCCACCCAGCAAGAAGTATGAAAGATACATGCTCCTGAGTCCTCTCCCAGGGGCCCTGGCACTGGAGCCTAGTGGGACATTGCTTCTGTGGACTCTGCTGCCCTCTAGTGGTTCCACCCACATCACTCGGCCAGCTGCCAGACCCATCTGGACAGGGACTGCCCATCATCATCCAGTTTGATCTTAGGATCATCCAAAATGAGGACCACACAAGGACCTTTAGCCCAGAACAGATGCTGGCCACAAAGTGGAGCAGCCAATAGGGCTCTCTTAGCACTAGAAATGAGGCTTGGGTGGTAGCGGCAGGTCAAGGAATAGCTTAGAATCTTTAATTAGATGCCTTGACTGATGTGTGTGTGTGTGTGTGTGTGTGTGTGTGTGTGTGTGTGTTTGCACATGGATGCTGCTGTGTGTTGGGACCATGTAGAGAAAGCAGAAGATGGTGTCCTTGAATGCTTTGTGCACCTTTTTATCAGAAGATCAAAAGCAACACTGAGGTGGGGTTAGAAAAACACAGAATTCTTTCCAGATCTGCTTTACAACTCCATACAGCATCTTTGCACACTGAAACCCAGGGACAGGCAGGCATGTAACCTGACATAACTACTCAGAAAACACGGAGTAGCACCTGTAAAAGTGAATCCTTTCCCTTCAACCTGTCTGAATATGAGCAGGCTCTCTCATGACACAAGCCCATTCTCTGCCTCCTCTCAGTTCTCAGTTCTCTGGACAGTCATCCAGGACATCTACTGTAAGCAAATCCTCTCCGGGACCACCCACTGTGGGACAGCTGGAGGCAGCCTGCCTAGAACCCTCCTGACCCCTATCTCTGCGTCTGTGTTGAGTGGATTATTCTCCGGTGTAGTGACACTCCTGGAACTCCCTGCTCCACCAGCGAGTATTACTGGCCTCAGGATCCTTGCATGGTTAAAACCTAGACCCAGTTAAAGTTCTGGCTAACTACCCACAATGCCAACTGCAGCAGCACCTGAGATTGGGGTACCTGAGATTAGAGAACCTCCTTACATGACCTGAAGATACAAAGTGGAAATCACTGAGGTGGCTAGGCAGCCCTGGAGGCCATGCACATAGAGATCATGGAGTGAACACAGAGATGGACAATGAAGATGCCCACAGGCCCCAGGAAGAAATGGTCTCAGCAGAAGGCTGCATAAGGCAGACACAGTGGGTCAGACACACTGAGGAACTGGGAGGAGGTGGGCAAGGGGCAGCTGCCAGGGGAGAGGGAGTTAAGAAAGCCTACCGTTAGTGGGGTTCGTTGTTGTTGTTTTTTCAAGACAGGGTTTCTCTGTGTAGCCCTGGCTGTCCTGGAACTCACTCTGTAGACCAGGCTGGCCTCAAATTCAGAGATCCATCTGTTTCTGCCTCCTAAATGCTGGGATGAGAGGCACGTGCCACCACTGCCTGGCCCAAAGTTATATTTGAATGGATGGCAAGAGATGTAAATTAGTTGGCAGAGGGCTTGCCTAAAGTGCATGAATTTCTAGAGCCAATCCTCAGTACTGCACACACCAGGTGTGGTGGTGCACATCAATGATGTCAGCACTCGGAAGTGGAGGCAGGAGGATGAGAACCCCAAGATCGTCGTCGTGAGCTGTTTAGTGAGTTCAGAGAGAGCCTGAGATATATAGTCTCAAAGAAGATAAATGAATATATACATTAGAGCTGTGCAAGAGGACTCATGACTGCTTCAGCAACAACAGCTTTGCTGCCCACCAACTCTATGACTGGCGTTACTAGCTCAGCCTTCAGTTCTCTGGTCCAATTTAAGATTGGCTAGAATGAGGCCTTACTGGGAAAAAGGGAAGGAGACATGGAGAGTGTCCCTGTCTGGCTCTCCCAGGAAGAGAAGAGGAAAGCTTACGTGGTTCTGGGACAGCTAGACCCAAGCCCTCCACACAAGTGGAATTGGTAGAAAGTCCCTTCACACGCTTTGAGCAAGTAGGTGTGATATCTAGGAAGGATCAACCTGTTTGGGGAAGACAGAAACCCCAGCTGGGAAGGCAGGCTGCTCTTATTCTGTCTCTGTCCAAACCTGAAAACAAGCTAAATGGCCATCAAGGGAAGAAAGAAGGAACAAATTGTGGCTACCATGTGTATTTCATGTGGTGGGGTATTATAAAGGCAAGAAGTAGTAACAACAGAGTAATGACATAGTAAAAGGCTCAGGCTCAGGGGTTAAAAGCTCTGACTGCTTTCCCAGAAGGCCTGGCTTCACTTCCCAGCACACATAGGATTGCTCACAACCAACTGTAACTCTAGTCCCAGGAGATTCAATGCCCTCTTCTGGCCTCCACAAGTACTGCATGCACATGACACAGACACATGCAGGCAAAAATAACCATATACAAAAGAAGGAAAGGCCAGTGGCATGGGTTCCTTCTGGTCTGTCTGGGCGGGTGCCCTGATCTTGGATGCAAATTCTGCAGCCAGTCCCACAACAACCACAGGAAGCTCCACTCCCAGGCGCTCTAACATGCCCAGGACCAAAGAATCAGAGGTGAGGAGGACACAACATTTGTCCCAACACCAGGAATAACTGGGACCAACGGGACCCAGGCACATAGGAACTCCACCAGTCCAATGGCATGGGTTCCTTCCAGTCTGTCTGGGCGGGTGCCCTGAGCAGACCTTGAGCGCAAACTCTGCAGTGAGTCCCATAATACTCAGAGGAAGCTCTACTCCCAGGCACTCTAACAAGCCCAGGATCACAGGATCCCAGAATCACAGGACCACAGAGACAGCTTGACTCTGAGGAGTTCTGACACAACCAGAATCACAGGAAAGACAGGGTCCAGTCAGATTTAGCCAGGGAAGGTAGCACTAGAGATAACAAGATAGTGGGAGGCAAGCTTAAGAACATAAGCAACAGAAACCAAGGTTACTTGGCATCATCAAAACCCAATTCTTCCACCTTAGCAAGTCCTAGACACACCATTACACTGGGAAAGCAAGATTCAGATCTAAAATCACTTCTCATGATGATGATAGAGAACTTTAAGAAAGACATAAATAGGACTGGTGAGATGGCTCAGCAGGTAAGAGCACCGACTGCTCTTCCAAAGGTCCTGAGTTCAAATCCCAGCAACCACATGGTGGCTCACAACCATATACCATGGGATTCGATGCCCTCTTCAGGTGCGTCTGAAGACAGCTACAGTGTACTTATTTATAATAAATAAATCTTTGGAAAAAATAAAAGAAGGACATACATAACTCCCTTAAAGAAATTCAGGAGAACTCAGGTAAACAGGTAGAAGTGTTTAAAGAGGAAACACAAATATCCCTTAAAGAGGAGCTGGAGAGATGGCTCAGTGGTTAAGAGCACCGACTACTCTTCCAGAGGTACTGAGTTCAATCCCCAGCAACCACATGATGGCTCACAACCATCTACCATGGGATCCGATGCCCTCTTCTGGTGTGTCTGAAGACAGCAACAGTGTGCTCATATACATAAAATAAATAAATAAATAAATAAATCTTTTTTTTTTAAATCCCTTAAGGAACTACAGGAAAACACAATCAAACAGGCAAAGAAAATGAACAAAACCATCCAGGATCTAAAAATGGAAGTAGAAACAATAAAGAAATCGCAAAGAGAGACAACCCTGGAGTTAGAAAACCTAGGAAAGAAATCAGGAGTCATAGATGCAAGCATCACCAACAGAATACAAGAGATAGAAGAGAGAATCTCAGGGGCAGAAGATACCATAGAAAACATTGACATAAACAGTCAAAGAAAACACAAAAAGCAAGAAGCTCCTAACCCAAAACATCCAGGAAATCCAGGACACAATGAGAAGACCAAACCTAAGGATAATAGGTATAGAAGAGAGTGAAGACTACCAACTTAAAGGGCCAGTAAATATCTTCAACACATAATAATCAAAACAGCAAATGCACTAAACAAAGAAAAAATTTAAAAGCAGTAAAGGAAAAAGGTCAAGTAACATATAAAGGCAGGCCTATTAGAATTACACCAAACTTCTCACCAGGGACTATGAAAGCTAAAAGATCCTGGGCAGATATCATACAGACCCTAAAAGAACACAAATGCCAGCCCAGGCTACTATACCCAGCAAAACTGTCAATTACCATAGATGAAGAAAACAAGATATTCCATGACAAAACCAAATTTACACAATATCTTTCCACAAATCCAGCCCTACAAAGGATAATAGATGGAAAACACCAACATAAGGAGCAAAAACCACACCCTAGAAGAAGCAGGAAAGTAATCTTTCAACAAACCCACACAAACATAATTCCACCTCTAACAACAAAAATAGCAGGAAGTAACAATTACTTTTTCTTAATATCTCTTAATATGAAAATTAATATTACCAACATATCCTAATCGATTGAAATTCAAAAATATGAGGAATTAGAAATTTGTTGGCTGTCATCCAGTGGTCTCTCTAATTTGGTAATTAGAGAAATAGGTTCAATATTGTACAATCTATATACACTTTCTGCTTGTTTGTACATGACAGTGTCGTGCTGTGTACCACACAATGGTCTTGAAATCGTGCTTCTCCTATCTCAGCCTCTCTATTAGTAGGATTGTTTATTTGATGTTTTTGCACTATACTATGGTTTTCAGACAGCTTACATATTTCAAAATTATTTATACAGCCAAGAGAAACATAGACAATTAATTTGGGAGGTGGCTTGTAAGAGAACAAAGAGTGAGACTGAATGCTTTGCTTGATGTTTGTAACTATTGTATCAGTTTTGAAGACAAGGACTTTATAAGTTACTCTTTCTCTGAGATGAATGCTTTTCCAAATTATCACAGCCAATGAACCAGATTCTTACCCTCACGTAATGTCTGTACCACCCTCCAAGCCAAACCATTGTTCACTGAAACAGTTGGTAAATGACTTTATGGATAGGCCATCTTAATACACACACCATTTCATAAATGAATGTAACCTGTTCTCTGTGGGCTGAGAATAAAGTCACTCACTCAAGTCAATTAGCTTTGACCATAGCAGGAAGTCTGTATCCAAAAATCCTGCCTACAGTTCATCCCTTGACGCAGCAGAACTGTCAACTCTCAGCTTAGCTATGATGGAGGTAAAATCTTTTGGTGATGTGAACGCCATTGAAGTACAGCCTTATTACAATGAACTCCAATGTCTAAAAATTGTTCTTATTTTGGGCTTGTACCACGGTGAGAGCCAAGATTTTAAGCTCTACTAAATACGAAACAAACAAGGAAACAAAAAGACTTTATGTATTTATGTTCAGGCTGGGCTTCATGCCGTCCCTAATAGAGAATGTGGAGTAGTGGAAGACAAAGCCAAGAGCATCAGAAAGGACCTTTCTAAAGACTAGACAGTGACTCCTAACTCCATTCAAACTGTCACTTTTTCACCCCAGGAGCTTCTTTCTGTTCTGTAAGGCTAGCCTGTGGTCTCAACAGGGAGTGGGGGTAGAGCAGAAGCAAGCTTGCAAGCCCCAGGCCAATCTGGAGTGTCTGAGCCAAACCCTGTCTCAAAAACTCAAACAAAAACCACAGCCGGCAAGAGTCGAAGATGCAGAAATGAGTAACAATAGCTGCTCCCAAGAGTGTGAGGTGTACTTTCTATGGTCTTTTGTGATTTCATCCCAGTTTTTTTTTTTTAGACAGGGTATCACTGTGTAAGACAGGATAGCCTACACCTCACAGTGTTCCTGCCTCGGCAGTCATTAAAAGACGTTTTATTTTAAGGTATTAGAGACTCGCGTGTAGCTGTATAATGACAACACCACGACCACCACAGAGAAATCCCTGATGCCAATGGTAACAACCATGCAGAACCAGTGTGTAACTCATGTCTGTTTGCTTTCTAATATAGACCCTGGAGCTGCCTTGGGCAAGCTATAAGAGCTGGTTACCACTGAGTTTCACCACCACCTGAACTGCATCTCACACCACCGCAGATAAGATGTAGAACATTCTATGACACTGCCTTTCCTGTTGGCTTCTTGTTGTCCTGCCCACTTCCTCTTCTCATCATGTTTTTAAACTGCTAGCTGTGAATCTTTTTCTTTTTTAAGATTTTAAAGATATTTATTTTTGTTTTAGTTTTATGATGGTTTTGCCTACCTATGTATATGTAAACCGTGTGTGTATGTGTGTGTGTGTGTGTGCACGCGTGCACTCACGTGCCTCCATGCACACGCATGTGCTTACTGGGGGGGAGGGAATCAAATGAAAGCATCAGATATGTTGGAGCTAGATCTCCACATGACTGGGAGCCACTGTAGGGGTGTAGGAATCAAACCTGCGTCCTCTGTACGAGCAGCAACTGCTCTTACTACTGAGTGCTTACATTTCAAAAAAAAATTGTAATATAGTTATATGTGCATTTTCACATGAATGTGGGTGCCTTCAGAGGCCAGACAAGGACATCAGATCCACTGGAGATGGAGTCACAGACAGGGCAGTGGATGAAAAATCCCTGGCAAGTGCTTGTAACAGCTGATCTATCTCTCCTATCTGTCTCCTATTTCTATAATATTTGTTATCCTTCTTCCTTCCTTCCCCTTTCCTTCCTTCCTTCTTCCTTCCTTCCTTCCTTCCTTTCATAGTTTTTCAAGACAGGGTCCCTCTAGCTCTGGCTGTTCTGGAACTTGCTCTGTAGACCAGGCTGGCCTCAAATTCAGAGATCCGCCTGTCTCTGCCTCCCAAGTGCTGGGAATAAAGGTCCTCATTTCTTTCTTTTCTTTTTTAACTTTTTGAGACAGGGTCTCATATCTCTTGTAGTCCAGGATGACCAGGAACTCCTCCTCCTCCTCCTGCCTTTACCTCCTTAGTGCCTGGATTACAGGCATGTACCACCATGCCCAGTTTATAATTTTATCTTTTCAAGAACTGTATTTGTGCCAGGCCTTGTGACACACACTTGTAATCCTAGCACTTTGGAGGCTGTGGCATGAGGATTTGCCATGAGTATAGGGGCAACATGGGCTACATAGTGAGTTCCAGGCCATCCTGGAAATATAGAGCAAGGAGAACGTGGGGGAGGTCAAAAGCAGAAAGAGGAGGAGACACAGGAGGAGGAGAAATCATGACGTTTATTTTTGCTTCTGAGTCTCATGGTTTCAATCTTTGAGGCAGGGAAACTGGCCTCATCACCACATAGCAGAGAAATTGGAAGGGGAATGTCCTTATGCAGAAGGCACAGTTGTATGAACAAGGAAGCAGGTCAGAGGAGAGGTGCAGCCTTCTCTTCTAGAGAAGAGCCCACCTGTCTCACTCCAGAGACATGGCATGGCTCTCGCCTTCTGACCTCGGGCCCTGCCCATTGTCTCCACTTCACAGGTGGAAGGTCCATGAAGGACAGCACTGTGGTATGGCCACTTCCCAAGAGAGGGAAACGAGGGCTCAGAACTCAAACTTGACTCTTTCTTTGAAGACTCTGAAACACTCTGCTTTGTCTCTACCGCCAAATACATACTGAAACCAAGCAGGATCATTCCAGATTATTCTGCACTGTCCAGCTGAGTGTGTTTCTTCTGTCTTCCGATCTGACTGATGGAGGACCAGGTGCTTCCCCACAAGGAACCCCCAGCACTGGGCTTCCTGGGGTCCCTTTGTAACACCACAAAACTAGACAGTGTAAATATCCACCAAAAAGTGATTAAAACATTGAATATGTATTGGCATGAAAGATGTCCCACAGATAAGTTTGAAGAAAAATGTAGGTTGAGACTGCATTGGACAGGATGCAGCAGCTGGCTCACACTGCATGGGCCAGGATGCAGCCCTGGTTCACGGCCCTGAGTTGGGTAAATCCTCAGGAGGGTCTGTGCTCTGACCCAGGCAGTCACTCAGAAACTCAGTCTCTTCTACCTCCAACATATTCCAGAAGCAGAAAGGAAGAGAAGATTAGACAAGCAAGCAAGGGACAGTCATAATTTTACCCACATTCTGTTGTCATCCAGAATTTGAACACTTGGCTACACCCAAGCACTAGGAGAAGCAGAAGATGCAGTCAGCCATCAGCCATCAGCCATCAGCCATCAGCCATCAGCTGGCCATGCAAACAGAATAGATTTGATGAGCATTTAACTGACCTCTCTTGTATAATCTGCTATAGATCACTGAAGTCGTTTGTATAAAACGCCACAAGTGTGTACTTGGATTTTTGTTTGTTTGTTTGTTTGTTTTCTGTTTTTTCTAGACAGGGTTTCTCTGTGTAGCCCTGGCTGTCCTGGAACTCACTCCGTAGACCAGGTTGGCCTCGAACTCAGAAATCCGCCTGCCTCTGCCTCCCAAGTGCTGGGATTAAAGGCATGCGCCACCACTGCCCAGCTTGCTTGGACTTTTAATAGTGAAAAATCTGGAAGTATGCTCAAGTGTGAGTTTTTACTTTTTGATCCATATACCTGTATGATTTTATGTCTTTCAGGGTGATGAACACATATTTCCTGTGAGATTTAGTAACTTAAAGATCTGTAGCCCAGTATGGTGACATGCACCTGTAGTCCCAATGAGTGAGACATGAAGATTGCTTAATTTGAGGGGTTTGAAGCCAACATGAGCAATGGGTAGCAATGGCCGGGGTTGGGGGAAAGGGGAGAAGTGAGGAGACTTGTAAATGTTAGGTTAGAATTCTAGCTGCTCACTAGGGGGCAGAAGAGACAGTTCTCAGTGTGACTTGTTAACTGCACAGTTCCGGCTGCTCCTGTCACCTTCCGTGTACACAGGCTCATTTGAGGAAGCCATAGTCCCTGGGCCTCTCAAGCTGGCAGGCTTCAGTTGTTGCCCTCATATTTTATCCAATCTCTTTTCAGTTGTCTTGAAATACACAGTGCTTTAAAAGGACCCCTTAACCATTTTAAAGCACTCAGTTCGTTAGTATTTATGACAGGACACTCCTGCTGTTCAGTGGTTACTTCCGTCCTCAGCTCTGACCCTACGGAAGCTTCCTTCTTTGCTCTCAGAGCCCCATGCTTGACATTGGCTACTTCGGATCCCATTCTGGGTGCTTCAGGTACCTCTTGAGGGCAGGAGGATTTGTCAGTTTGTGACCAGCATTTCCTTTGTTTAACATCAGGGAGGCTTATCCAAGTTACAATGTGTCAGAGTTTCCTAAGGCTGGATATTTTGTTGTATACTTGTGTGTTCTACTGGCCACTCGTCTGCTTTCCTGACCTTCCAACTCTTGTGAACAGCACTGCTCTAAACGCTTTTGCAGCACTCTGTTTTTAATGTTTTGGAATAAATATGCAGAAGGGGATCTCTGGGTCATTTGGTGGTTCTGTTTAACTTATTTATATTTAATTGAAATTGCATTATTCTTATTGTGTGTCTATAGAAGTCATAATACAACTTTCAAAAGTCAGTCTTCGTTTTCATCATGGAATCTGAGCTTCAAACTTGGGTTGTTAGGATTGCTTGGCAAGTGTTTTTGCCCAGGGTCATCTCAATCCTGCTTATTGTTTTGTTTGGGCTAGGTCTTGCTGTAGAGCCTTGCCTGGCCTGAAACTCATCACGTGGACTGAACTGGTATTGAACTTGCATCAGTTCTCCCCCCTCTGCCTCCTAGGTGTTGGGACTATAGGAACACAGCACCACCCCTGGCTACTTCCAAGTTTTTTGAAGACGCATCATACTGTTTCCCATAGCAACTGGATTCTATTTACTTCGCATTCTTGTTAATACTTGTTATTTTCTGGGGAGTTTGCTAATAGCCACATCCTAATGAAGATGAACTGGAATGTGCCTGTGCTTTGACTCATTGTCCCCTAATGATTCATGATATTGTCCAATTCACTGTAGGCCCTTTTGGTCATTTATAGACCTTTTTTTTTTTTTGAGATGTTTATCTAACCTTTGCCCATTAAAGCTATCTATTTATATATCTAATTTATTTTTTGGTGGATTGAACCCAAAGCTTTGCCTAAACATATAGCTCACCACTGAGATCTATCTCTAGGTCCTTTGTCTGTCTTGGTACGGGGGGATAGTCGTGGTAGAGTTTCAGGGCTATGTGTTCAAGATAATTCCTTGATGGATAAAACATTTGACATCCCTGAAGTGGAAACATCAGTTATGTTAAATGGTGTTTCTCTGGGCACACAGGTGAAAGGATGTTTTGCTACAGAAGACATGTGAAAGGATGTGTGATGTTTAGAAAGGGTGTGAATATGACCCCATAGACAGCGGGGCTGGAGCATTGGTGTGCTTTTCTCTGCCTAGCTAGTCTTTGCTGAGGACACTCATGGATTGGTTCTCCTTACACTGCATTGCTGAGCTTCGCTTGTGGTGACTTCACAGAGAGAAACTCACCAAAGAACTTCTCGTGAGGTTCCTATGGCTTCTTGCCACTCACGCTGAATAGAGCTGGTTGGCGAGCCTAGTGGTTTTTTCTGGACTGAACTGTCCTTGCTGATTCATGTGTGGTATCTTGCCAAGTGGACCAGACTGCAGCTGCTAATTTGTGTTTATTGTTTGTTAGTGGACTGGATTGGACTGAGAACAATGATGACTGGAATTGCCCCAAAGAACCATTTCTAAATAGGTTCACTTTCCCTGTCTCCTAATAACCATTCTTTTCTACTACCTGTGATAGGTGGTGGGCTAGAGAGGGAATTGAATTTATTAAAATAGGTTGTAGAAAATACATGCCTATACGTCCCTCTCCCATCCTGTGCTTGCTAATAGTATTTATCCTACTAATAGTAACAGTGTGTAGTGAGATATGTGTGTGCATGTGCATGTGTGTGTATGCAGGTCCACATACGGAGGTCAGAGCTGTTGAAAGCTATCTTCTCAATTGCCTTCAATCTTATTTTTAAATGTTTATTTATTTATTTTATCTTGCTTGTGTTTGTGTGCCGGAGTGTGTTTAACCATGTGCATGCAGGAACCTTTGGAGGTCAGAAGATAGTGTTGGATCCCTGGAATTGGAATTGCAAACAGTTGTGAGCCATGTGTAGGTGCTGAGAACCAAAGCCAGGTCCTCAGCAAGAAAAGGGTAGTAATCTTAACGACTGAGCCATCTCTCTAGCCCTGTCCACCTTAATTTTTGAGACAGCATCTCTCACTGAACCTGGAGCCCATGGATTCAGCTAGTCTTATAGGAGCAAGCTCTAGGGATCCTCCAGTCGCTACCTCCCCAGTATGGAGTTACACAGGCATCCTGTGCTCACCTTTTGATGAGGTTACCAGAGATCCGAGTTCAAAACCCCATTTGCACATCAGGCACTTTACCAACTGAGCCATCTCTATAGCCTCCTGTGCTGGTTAGTTTGTCAACTAGAGACATGTGGGAAGAGAGAACCTCTACTGATAACTGGCCTCTCTCAGTCTGGCCTGTGGACAGGTCTGTGGAGCATTTCCAGGACTGATGAATGATGTGGGAGGTCCCAGCCCACTTGTGGTGGTGCCACCTTGAGGAAGGTGGTAGGTCCTGGGTTGAGTGTGCAAGCTCTGGGAAAGAGCCTGTAAGCAGCATTTCCCATTGGTCTATGCTTCAGCCTCCAGGTTCCCACCTGGCTTCTTCAATGATGGATTGTGGCTGGAAATATTAGTCAATGAACCAAATTACTTTTGGTCATGATCTTTAGCACAGCAACAGAAAGCAACCTAAAATATCCGCTAAGAGTGTCTTTCTATACCCAAAGCTTCAGATGTTTCTCATGATGTACACTTTGTCTATTATTACCTGTGTCTTTTGGTATCATGTCAAAGAAACAATTGTCTGATCCAATGCTATACAGTATATGCCTATGTTTTCCTGCTGGTGTTTTCCTCTGAGAGTTCTCTGCCTTGCCTTTAAGCCAGGGCCCTGTTCTGAATTAGAATTTCTATATGGTGTCAGGTAAGAGTTCAGCTTCATGCTTCTGTGTGTGGATGCCCAGTTTCTACAACACCACATGGTTTAGAAAAAGTTGTTGTGAGTTGAATTGCTCTGGTCTTCTTGTCAGCAGTAGTTTAAATACTGAGAGTTTTGTTGCTGTGCCTTCCGTACTAGCCCATTGATCTACATGCCTTGATCGCTTTATTCTCCTCTTCTTCCTCCTCCTGCTCCTTCTTCTCCTCCTCCTCCTCTTGTCCTTGATTTGTGCTGGGAATTAAACACAGTACCTCACACGTGCTGGGTGTGTGGGTAGTTTTAACTGTTAACTCCATACAAACCAGAATCAACTAAGAAGGGTCTCAACAAGGGACCGCCTAGATGTAGCCAACCTTCAGGCTCCTCTGTAGCACACTGTCCTGATTCTGGTAATCCTGTGGGAAATCCCAGCCCTCTCTGCACAGTTCCCTGGGTCCAGGACTGGACTGAGTGTGGTGAACAAGAGCAGTAGCCATGCCTGCATTCATTCCTCTCTCCACTCTTGACTGTGGCCATTATGTAATGAGCTATATCAGATTCTTGCCATCTTGACTTCCAAAGAATGATGGACCACCAGCTAAATAAACCCTTCTGCTCTAAGTTGCTTTTTCCCCAGAGTATTCTATCACAACAGCAGAAGTGAAAACAAGCACCCTGACACAGAGCTATACCTTCAGTCCTTTGTGTCTCAAACCCAGTACCTCACCATATTGAATAAAGTTTGAACTCGGTAAATGTAAATCTCCAGCTATACTTTTCCAGGAGTGAGGAGTGTGTAGTTTTTGCTATCTGTGCCTTAAGCTCTGGATAGATCTCACTACCAATCCCCACCCAGAATTCCCTTGGATCCACGGATAAAAAAACAACACACACATACACGCACACACGGTCTCAATGACTGGGCACTACTAACCCTCCCCTGCCACCACAGGCATAGTAGGATAGAGTGGCCATTGGCCACTCCAGCAGAAAACTCACATGGCTGGTTGGCTTTTATTTCCTGCTGCTGCTACTACTACTACTACCTCTTCCTTTTTCCCTAGTTCTCCCTAAGTGTCCCGCCCCGTCCTTGGTCATTGGTTGCTGGTTATCTTTATTGATCGATCAAGAACCAGTTGGGAAAAAAAAAAAAGAACCAATTGGGAAAAAGGCCCTTAGCATCAGAACCTCCCCTGCAGAAGTGCTTTGGCGTCAGCTATGGTTTGTTCCCCAAAGGTTCGGAGGTCGAAAGTTTAGTCCTCAATGTAGAAGTATTGAGAGAAGGTAGAACCTTTAGGAAGTAAAGGCTACTGGTTGGTAATTGGATTTGGAATATCAGTGGGGGAAGGGGAGACAATGCCCACCTCTAAGTGCTGGGCTACATACTACAGATGGATGCTGAATGAAGCAAGGCTGCCACCTGTTCAGACTTCTGCTGTCTGGTGCCGTCTGTCACATTCAGCATGAGACCTTTACCCAGTGGGGCTGCCTGAAGTTAGACCATGAGCCAAAATAAACCATTTAGAGTCCAAGATATAACTCAACAGTGGAGTACTTGCCCATCATGTGTGAGACTCTGGGTTTGATGCCTAGCACTGCATTAACAAATGAACAAACTAAACAGGTACATAATACAAACAAACTTTGTTTCTCTATAGAGTACCTGGTCTCAGTAACCTTTGCTACAGTAACACAAAACAGACTTCCATAGTCACTTGAGCTTCTGTGTATGTTTCTCTTCCCACAATAACAATATCAAGTGTTCCAAGACAAGCACAAGTCATCCTCTCCACTTTGTGTATTTTTTTATTGTTGTTTTAAATTTCCTTCAGAAGCATTTCATGGTGATAGCTTCTGTTTGTTTGTTTGCTTTTCATGTTGAGCAGGATCTCGTGTCATGTAGCCTGAGATGACCTGAACTCAGTATGTGGCTGAGATTGGTCTCAAACCCCTGACCCTCCTGCCTCCTATTCCCACGTGCTTCGATCTCTGATGTGTTCCAACATACCTGGCTTGACTTTTCTTATGGTTTTTACTGGGCATTTCTTTTGCCTCTTTGCTTAATTTAATTCCCAAGTATTTATTTGTTTTGAGATGGAGTCTTGCTATAACCCAGGCTGGCCTTGTACTCATGATCCTCTTGCCTCAGCCTCACTAGTGCTAGGATCCCAGGCTTGCCTCAACACATCTTGCTGTGTGTACGCACATTAGAAATTGTATACAGGCATGTCCCATCTGGGTACAGGTGCACATGGCCTTATATGCATGTGTGGAGACTAGAGGTCCATGTTCTGACTCGCTCTATCTGTTTTCTCCTTCTTCTGGGAAGTGCAAACTTAAGGGTCCTTTGGAAAGTCGGTTGGATGGCATTTTGCTGTGGCAAACACATGAAGGAATGTTTTGTTAAAATGGACACAGGTGTGAAAACTAAGGCAGACTTGGAATGTTTTGCTAAAGCAGACACAGGAGAAAGGATGTTCTGCTAAAGCAAGCACATGAAAGGACATGTGATGAAGGATTCTTTGCTAACAACATGTGTGTATTGGTCTGCCATACATTGCATAGTTGAGCTGCAATTGTTGGGGCTCCATAGAGAGAAACACACCTGGTTTCTCTGGTGGTATGCTGCAGTTTGTTGCTGCATCCATGGACTTGGGCTGATTGGCAGACTGATGTCAGCTGAAACAGACACAAGTGCTAAGGCAGGACCTGTGGAGGACATGTGATGTTTGGAGGGAGTATAAAAAGGATTTGACAATGACAGGGACTGAGCTGGCTTGCTTGTAGAGCTAGCTGTGCAACTTCTCCTGATGTTCCTCCTGGTCCCTCTTGCTGACTCCAGTTGAGGCTGTGGCCTGACTGTTTCTGCTAAGTAGTGCCACTGCTGTTGGTTCGTGTTTGTTATCCCAACACTACCGAACTGGACTACTGATATATCTGTAAAGTGTTTTCGAGTGGATCGAGCAGCCGCTGCCTGCTAACCTGTGAACTGAACTGCTGATTTCCAGACAACATAGACAAGAGTTGCTCCAAAGAACCTTTCTAAACAGGTCCACTCTTCCCTGCCCTGTGTCCTTTCTTTTTTACTACCTCTGGTGGGTGGTGGGCTAAAAGGGAGATTAAAGTGTTTAAGAACTGTTATTAAGCCGGACAGTGATGGCGCACACCTTTAATCCCAGCACTTGGGAGACAGAGGCAGGCAGATTTCTGAGTCTGAGGCCAGCCTGGTCTACAGAGTGAGTTCCAGGACAACCAGAGCTACACAGAGAAACCTTGTCTCGAAAAAACAAAACAAAACAAAAAAATAAGAATTAAAAAAATTAAAGTTACACTTCTGAGACAGGGTCTCTTATTGAAACTGGATCTCACTTCTTGGCTAGCCTGGTTGGCCAGTGACTCTCCAAGACCCTCTTCCAAACCTCCCCAGAACTAGGATTACAGGCATGTACTGCTGTGCCCAGCTTTTTGCAGGTACCAGAGATCTGAACTCAGGTCCTCATGCCTGCATGGCAAACACTTTAGCGACTAAGCCATCTTCCCCAACCCCTCACATCTGATTGGGATTTTTGTTTTTGTTTTTGTTTTTGTTTTTTTTTTTAGAACAGTATCTTAAAAATAGTATTTGTTTATTGAGTGCATGCCAGTGTGTGCATTAGCACGTGGCCTCTGCTCCTGTCTTGGACATCTGCATTTGGATCTGACTGGGTCCTCAGTTTTTGTCTTTGTTTTTTATTTTTTTGAGACAGGTTCTTACTGTGTAGCCCTGGCTGGCCAGAAACTCACCACATAGGCTAGACTAGTCTTAAACTCATAGATATCCACCTGCCTCTGCCAACTGAGTGCTGGGATTAAAATATGTACCATCATACCCAGCTCCTGTCTGAGTTTCCGACCGCGAAAGCCAGCACCTGGTTGATAACCAGGAGGAAGCTGGTGTTGTGGGGCCTCAGGGCAGGGTTCTGAGGGTGAATAATAATGAAACTCGAAAGATGGTGGAGCGACCATGGAGAGGAGGGGCAAGAACATCCTAGCAGCTGGAGGGGCATAGGAGGACAAGCTAAGTTAAGGCAAGGAAAAGGGGGGCTTTCAACCATTGATTAGCTGTGCCTTAATCCTGTGCATGTGCTACTACGGCTATGAACACCTTGGGCCCTCAGGAAGCAAATTCTACAAGTCTGATTGGCATCAATACTTTACTCTTTGCTGATTCCTCGCTATCTGATGTGCAGCAATTTATCACATGAATTTGACCTTGTTCTTAGGCACCTTAAACCTGACTGTGCCTATATTCATTGTTCGATTCCTTACTTCAGAATTTGGGGCGTGAAATATTGACATTCTGTGCTCCGAAGCCTAGAAGACTAAGCGCCTGGGGAGGGCTGGGGAGGCGGGTCTTAAGCTATGTGCCGATTTTGCCTAGCTGATGCAGCTTCCCCCAGAGCAGAGCAGAGCCATTCTGGCCCTGAGTAGTCATTTGTCAACTTGAAAAAGGAAATGAATTTGTCAATCTTTGGCTTTGCCTTTGACCCCTTAAGGGTTTGGAGTGATGGCTCTGGAAATTTGGTTGCCGATGGTGGGCAGCCCCCAGTCACAGAATCAGTGGACTTTAGAGTGTAGGGCGATGGAAATATAAATCTTTGGTGGCATCTGTCACCCTGTGCTTTTCCCTGTACACCTCTCAAATTCTGTCTCTACCACTAGCTTACATATCTAGAGGGAAAAGTGATCTAGTTACTTCTAAATGTTAAGTCATATAGTGTGTCTCTCTGTGTGTGTAAGTCAGAGAACAACCTGCAGAAACTGGTTCTTCCTCAGCCGTGTAGGCCTGGCCAAGCTTGGCAGCAGTTGCCTTTACTTGCTGAGCTATCTTGGATGGTCCCTAGCTCAGCATTCTCTCTCTCTCTCTCTCTCTCTCTCTCTCTCTCTCTCTCTCTCTCTCTCTCTCTCTCTGTGTGTGTGTGTGTGTGTGTGTGTCTGTGTGTGTGCACTGCTGATGTGAATTTCAGCTTAGCTAAAAACAATGAGCAGGGAACAACCTTTCCTGTATCTCTTGTCTTGCTAAAATGTATTGTTCACTAATATTTAATGATATGATTTGCCTCTCCAACCTAGTGATGAGCTTGCTTGAAGGGAAGAATCCATTGTGGTAGTGTTGGTAGGATATGACATAGTGCATAGCAGAGGTTCTTTGAATCCCCAAAATGAACTGAAAATGAACTCATTAGCATACGAGAAGACTGCTCTCTAAGCTGTATATTCCCATTGGAGGTTTGAGCAAAGCAAGACAGATTTGCTGTGTCCCTCCAGGTCTGAGCCTCAGCCTTGGCTTGGAGGATCAGGGCCCACATCTGGCCAAAGGTTCTGCCTTTCACTGGCCCTTGAGTTTCACATAGTGTGTATGGGGGTCGGCCGAGTGAAGGCGGGTGTCAGTCCCAAACGTTGTTGTGCAGGCTTCTTGTGTTTTCAGTAAGGACGTTGTTGAGTCTAGTTTGGGGTCAATTAGAGGAGCCTTGGGCCTGAGGAGGATGCTGAACTTGGGTAATAGAAATGGGGAGCCAGCCCGCGACTTGAGACAGAAAAGTCTGGGTTACCCCTCGAGGGTTCTGATCTTTGATGGGAGGGCATGCGGAAGTCCTGAATTGGAGCTGTCAGTCATAGGTTTGATGTCTTCTGTGTCCGAGGAAAGGGGTGGGGTCCATGCCCATCTGTGGCGCGTAGGACTCCAGGCCGGCAGAGGGCGCTGCGGCTCGCGCCAAACTCAGCTCGGCTCCGGGTCGGTAGGGGGCGCTGTGGCGCGGGCGGCGCGGCGGGCTTCCGGCAGGTGGCGCCGTGGCCGCGGGGCCCAGGCCGGCGGGCGGGCGGCGGCGCGGCGCTGCGGCCGGCGGCTCGCGGCCCCGGAGCGGCGGCTGCGCGGGAGGTGGAGCGGCGGAGCGGCAGGCCCGGTGCGGGCTGGAGCGCGGGGCGGCGAGCGCACGAGCCGCGGCCGCGCGGAGCCCGCCATGACGGCGCGAGTGTGAGGCGCGGCGAGCACCGGTCCCGGAGAGCGGCCGGCGCGCCGGCCTCTTATCCCGCAGCGGCCCGGCCGGGGCCCGACGAGCAGCGGCCTCGGCCTCCGGCGCAGCCCGGAAATGTCCGGCAAGATCGAGAAAGCAGGTGAGGCGGGCGGGCGGGCAGCGCGCCTCCTGGCCTCGTGCTCTCGACCCCCAGTCCGGGCCCCAGCCTGGCAGTGACGCTGCGAGGGCCATCTTTGAACCGGGCCTGCCCGGCGCCGGGGGGCCCGTGATGCTAGCGGGATTCTGGGGGAACGAGTGGAGGTCCCCGTAGCCTTGTTCCCTGGAACCGCCCACAATGGCTGGACCCTGGAACCCTTCGGAGGCCCGGCCCCGACCGCATGCAGAAGGGCAGACGCGCTCCAGAGGTGATCGGCAGCCCAGTTATAAAATGTGTCACTCCTAATGAGCCTCGAGTTTAATCACAAGTGTCCACTGCGGTGGCTTCAAAGGACAGCAGGCTAGGGTGTGTTGGACGATGTTTGAGGGAGCAGCCAACTTGTCCTCCAATATATCTGCCTTGCTCTGCAAACAGGGCAATTGGAGAGCCATTGGGGATGGGGGATAAGGTGGGTGCGATCTTGATCCAGACCTCATCTCTTTGTGTGTTCCTGGAAATCTTGGGGAGTCGCCTCCCAATTCTTCTCTCCGCCCCCCCCGGCTTGCATATTCTGGGAGTTAGATATTCCCGAGAGTCAATTACTGTTGTGCATATGGGGCCCAGAGCTTAATTAGCCGTCAAGCAGGGACTCCTTATACGGGAGGGCGGATTCTTGGCTGCTAGGTAAGGTAGGCAGTGGTCCAGGGCCTGTGTTGGGGGTTGTCACAGTGGGGATACCCAGTTAGCCTGGAAACTCAGTGAAGAAGGCAGACTTGTAAGAACCTGAAAAGGTGTTCGGCCGCTCTAATTTTTGGAAGCTGCCATTTCATTAGGTGGACTTGAGGATTTTTGGATGTGCATTAGCAGTGGACCAACCAGCAACGAATGTAATTTTTGCAGCCCTGGTTTAAACACAGGGAAGAACGTTTCGATATTCTTTATTGAGCATCTGCTATGTGTCTTCACTCTGTGGTCTCTGGGTTGTGTTGTTTATTAAAAGTACTTGAAGACTGCCTGCCGGAGAGGCTCAGTGAATTTTTGTAGCCCAGCCAGCAAGGGGGCATAGGTAGGGTATCGACATCTGTCTTCCGACAAGAAGCAGGATACCATTCTCATGGCTGGACTGTTGGTTTTTTAGATACTGTTTCTGGGGTGTTTGTGTCCTTGTCCTCTTGCCCCGGGGCCGTGTCTAGTGACTATGAGTCGCTTTCCTGAATACTTGCTGCTCTGGGAATATCTCTGGCCCATCTGTGCAGCACTGCTTAGGAACTCCTTATAGTGTCTCATCCAAATGGCACTGTTGGGAAACTTGGATAATTTATTTAAAAATAGCGTTAATGCGCTGGAGAGATGGCTCAGCAGTCAAGAGTACTTGTTGCTCTTGAGCACCCAGGTTTGGTTTCCCTCACCCATGAGGCAGCTCACAACCATCTTTAACTCCAGTTTCAGGGGGTCTGATGCCCTCTTCTGACCTCCATGGGCACCAGACACACATGTGGTGGTGCACAGACGCACAGACAGGCAAAGGATTCTTGTATGTGAAATGAAATAAATACATCTAAAATACATTTTAAATAGCATTAGCTGAGTTTTCTTTATCAGGACAGCATGTGTTCATTATGAAGAATTTGGAACTTCTGGAAGCGAAGGGTCTGGCATGGGCTGTCTGTCACCTACCTCACGGGCTTCCTTCCACAGCTCAGAATGACAGAGCTGTCCACTCAGTCTCCACTCCAGGCATTTTCAGCAGAGGTCATGCCTGGGCCTTCCCAGGCCACTGTGCTCTGCTAGGGGCCGTTGCAGTGGCCTCTAGAAGAGCTTATCTGGGAGCTGGTAGTGGTTTCTATACTGCCAGATCCCATGAATATTCTAAACCCAGTTGTGGAAGGTCCTGCAGGGCACTGCTCACTAGGCCAGGAAAAAAAAAAGGCTTACTTTTTTTAAATTAAATTAAAATATTTTTTTACATCCCCCACCTCTAGGTCACCCCCTCCCACAATCCCTTCCCTACCCCTTCTCTGAGCAGGTGGGTACCCCACCCCCAGGTTAATTTAAGTCTCTGCAAGACTTTCTTAGGAAGGAGAAATGGCAGGAGAGGGCTGCAGAAAGGCTGGGAAGAAGGTGTGTTTGGGGAGAGAGGTGAGAGTTCTCTGGCAGCCATAGCTGGGGATCACAGATGAGATGACAGGAAGATTAGGGTATGCTGGCAATGAGGGCTTACCTTCTTGGAGCTTCTGTGGGTCATCCTAGGTGAACTTGATGTGCATTCCCCCAGATTTCCTGTTTGTTTATGAAGTGGACCTGCTGTTAAGCATGAGCGATGGTGTGACTGGAGAGACACCTCTCTTTATTCAGCCAGGTAACAAGTCACTAGTAATTATGAAGGAGCCCACACCCAGTAACAGTTGCTGCTGTTTTCTGTGCTTCAAAGCAACAGAAGTGTTTCCAAAATGTGCCTGTGCTCTCTCAGCCTCTGAAAACAGACTGCTGGGTTTGCTTCTCAGGGTTTGGGGGTAAGGTGGGGGTCTAAGGATTTTGAGTGAACAGAAATCTTACGCCCCTATCCTGGTCCTTCTAGTTAGCTTGCCTTCCCTGTTTGCTTTCACTTACCTCTGAGGAGGAACTTCTGGACCTGTCACTCAGTCATCCCACACTGGGCCCTGCCGGTGGCAGTCATCAGAAGTCAATACTTCATGGAGGCGTAGGAAGGCAGCATTAATGTTCTACTCCAAGTGCCCAGGAGGATCAGGACAGTTTGGCTGAGTTGAAGGGGGTCTCGCTGGGCTGTCAGTTAGGAGGGTCAAGAGGAAAGGTGGGATGAGGGCATACTGTGGTCAGGGGCTGAGGAAGTTCTCTAGGAAACCACTGGGAGATGTGTACAACTGCTTTGAGGTGGCAGGGTGAGGCACACTAGGGCACGTGCTACCATGATTCTACTTGTGCAAGCAGGAATGGTGGTTCTGCTTGCCCTTGTCTCTTCCACCAAAGACACAGTGAGGAGAGTTAGTGCCCCCAGATTTCTGGAGCTTAATGCCAGGCTTGCAATAATTAGCTGACTTTTGCCCACTGGGCCATGTGTGTTCCCAAGAAAGAAATGAGCTTTTGGTCAGTCTTAAAAACCAGGAAATTGCTCAAAAACCTCAGGTTTCTAGTTCTGCCAAAGACTGAGACTCTCGGGTAACCCAGGACTCTCTCGTGTGTGTACCTACACGTAGAGCTGGGTGGGAGCTGTCTGCCAAGGGTCCCTGCCCCTTTCCCTGATGGCCACATCACTGAGTCCCCTTGCCCACTTGGACCGTTGACATTTTCCAGCCTGACTCCAAGAGATGATTCACAGCTGTTTGCTTATGATCTGGACTTTGACTCTTGCCCCATTCCTTCATTGATTGGCTCCTCCATCCCTTCATCTGGCATGATGGAGCACCTGCTCTGCCATGTGCTGTGTGTAGCTCTGGGATTAAGACCTGCCATGAAGGCTTCACTGTCCTGTGTCTTGTGTGTCAGGCTGAGGAGACTATAGGATTGGAGTCAGGGGAGTTAGTGGTGACTGTAAACTCCTGCTACAACAAATGGAAATTTCAAGGATCTTGCTGAGGGGCAGGGAGTTGCCTTGTGGGGAATGGCCTTCGGGGTCTCTGCTCTGGTGGAGGGAATCAGCCACACCCCTGCCCGCCCTACTCCACAATGCTTCATTCCTTCAGTCTCCAACTACTTCGCTCCTGGGATGGTGGGGCCTCCAGGAATTGAAAGGTTCTGTGGTGTTTTCATCCCCTTTCCCCCTCTCTGATCCAGCTTAACCACAGTCTGCTCATAAACTTCATCATGTACCAAACTGGCTGGCCAGTGCTGTCACCTAGGGGCTGCAGTGAAGTTTGCTGGGACTAGTGGGATGGCCACAAGCTCCCTCAACACACCCATTGACAGAATAAACATGGGTCTCAAAGTCCATGTGCTGTGCTTTTCAAATGCTTATAGGTACTTTAGTTACAGATGGAAAGGGGATTTACAGTGGAACTTGTTACTATGTATCTTCTCAGATACTGAAAGTCAGGCCTGTGAACTTTCTTAATGGGCAGTCACTGGGTACTGACCTTTCTTGACCAATCAGCTTCTACTTCCCTTTCCCATAGTTAGGAGTCTTTGTGGTTTCAGTGTTTTGGGGTTATCGACACAGATTTTGTAGCTCCATGTTTCTTCATTGACCTGCCTATTCAACATTGTCTGTGTACCTCACTAGCAGGTACCCTGTCATGTTCCCATGTTCTGGGATGTCCTGTCATGTTCTTTGAGCCTTCTGGAACATGGTCTTCCCAAGGGTGTAGGCCAGCGGTAACAGCAGAAGAGGGATGTCTGCAGACACCTCCCCTTTCACTTCAGCTTTGTCACAGCTGGAGGCGAGGGTAGCTGATCCCCATCTTGCACCTGATAGCAGAGGCCTGGGGGTTTTGGTTACTGCCTACGATCATAGTCTTAGGGAAGTAAAATGGGGAACTGACCCCTTTCTGTGTGTAAGAGACACTGTAGAATTCCAGTGTCCTGAGGGACACAGTAGTGTCTGCCCCAACTTTAGCTTATGTTTCTACATTTCTGATCTTAGGGAAAAGAAATGGCCCCAAACCAGCATGTTAGTTAATGTAGACTCAACCTGACCCTGGGGCTGCTTAAGATTTTTGTAATACTGACCACATTCACAGCACAATAGGGAGGTAAAAACCAGCCACAGCAGACCCCAGTGTCTCCTGACCTCCTGTGCAGCTGTTGGCAGGCAGTTTGAATGGGATTCCTTGTAGCCAGGAGACATAGCTTGGAAAGATGACTCACGTATGAGCTTGCAGAAAAACCATTTCCCAAATTAGCCCAGATTGCAGCTTGCTCTTAGTGCAGGCTGGGTCTTACCTCAGTCCAGCCAGTGTGTTGCCTGTTGCCATAGTAAGATGACACAGTGGAAAGAGGAGAGGCCTGGCCACAGTGCGTGCCACACCCACGTGACCCCCACCCCTGCCTTGTTGCTGGGACAGGTGTTCCACTGACAGCCACCCACTACACCCCAAGGGCTGGAGTATGCGTAAACACACCCCAGCCCATGAATTGGAAAAGAGCTGTCATCTACTGGGCCTGTCATTTGCTTGGTCATTTGTTTGCGATCATCTGAAACTGTGTCTTTGGGTGATTCTTTCCTTTCTGAGGGCTCTCATCCATTAGCTCCTAGAAGGACTGGGACTCTGAAATTAGTGTTTCCTGATTGCTGTCTAAGACAGCAGGTCCTCTTCATCCCAAAGAGAACAGTTGCAGGTGGCTGGGAATGTGGCTCAGTGGCAGGACATCTGTGTCGCTTGCACAAGATTTTGATCTCAGCACTGGAGTAACAAATAGTGGGCAGGCTGCCTTGAGTTCAAATCCTCTTGCCCTCGAGGCTCCTTAGAAGTCCCTCTACCAACAGGGCCCACTACTTCCCACATAGCCTCAAAAGCTTTCTCCACCAAAGTTGACCTCATGCTACCTAGTGCTTTCTTTTCCTGAGCAGATAGTAAATTCCTGGGAAAGACATCATACAAGTACTTGAATGAGCAGTGGTACTGTTTAACTCTTTCAGAATCCAGAGCCTAGTTTCCTGTCAGCAAGTTAACAATAAGCAAATAAAGTCTTAAATAGATCCTTAGCTCCTGGGAGGGATATGCATGTCCACCACTGGCTGGCTACTAGCCAGCTTAGTGCACAGTAGGTACCCAGTCCATACTTGCTCAAAGAAAGAATGATGACCAGGGCATGGCAAGGCGCTGCAAGTACTCAAACAAGGCCATGAGTACCACCCCACACTGCTGATCCAAGGAAAAGACAAAAAGAAAAAATTGTAAATTTTTTTCAGTGTCATCACACCAGAGCCTTCCACATGCTAGACAAATGCTGAACCATTGAGCCACATCCTATCCCTGACTGACTTTACATGCCACTTCCCCTGGGTTTAGATGGCTACCTAGGTTGCTTCTTGGCAAGTTGGTAGGATTTCTCTGAAGAGGGTGTCCAGTGGCTGGAGCTCTGGGTTAACTATGTACACTGGTCAGTGTTTTTGCATTTGAAAGCTGATGATAGTGCTGCAGTCAGATTCCCAAGCTGCTGGGGAGGCAGAGGACAGAGGATAGTTTCCAGGCTAGCCTGCACTACAAGGGACATCCTGCCTCAAACAGCCCTAAAAGCAAAGACAAAACACCCCACAAGTTCCCAAGTCTCGTGTGGTGGCGAGCAGTTTTTGGGAGTCTTGGGTAGGAGAAGTTTGAGACCGATCTAGGCAGTACAGTGAGACTTCATCTTGGAAGAAGAAAAGGGGAAAGAAGCTTGCCATACACAAGACTCTGGGCTTGGGGCTGCCGAGATGGCTCCAGAGTTAAGAGCTCTGGCTGCTTTTGCAGAGGTCCCAGGATCAGCTCCTAGCTCTCACATGATAGCTCACATCTGGAGCTCCAGTTCCAGAGGATCTGATACCCTTCTGGTCTTCTTGGGCACAACATGCACATGATGCACAGACAAAACACCCATATCCATAGACAAAAATAAGTAAGTCTTTTAAAAAACAGAAATAAGACCCTTAAGATTGTAAGAGTGTTAGGCCAGGGTAAGGCAGAGCCCCATTTACCTCAGCAGCATGCACTACAAGCCCGTATTTTAGTTACTGCTTGCTTTGCACAGAAGCAAAGAACTCTGGGGTAGTGATCTTCATAGAGCAATTACTGTGCATTTCTCAGCTATATTTATGGTGGCTGGAGGTACCTGCTGTCCTGAGGGGCCAGAGAAGGTGGACTTTATCTCCCTTTTGTTGCTGCCGTGGGGCCTGAGTGTCTTATATGAGATACAGTGGGAGGCTAGCCTGGTGGCCTAGATATCCTGGGTCTATGGTGGTAATTCCTCCTTCAACCTCTTTCTCTATTATCTGATACACGATCCAGAGTCCTCTGTGCTCCCTACCAAACACATTCCTGTCCCTCTAGCTAGCCCACTGCACCCATTGGCCCTTAATGACTCTGTTTGCTCGCCCATGCCTGCCAGAACCACAGTCATTTCACTACAAATTAAGTTTTGGGTCAGAGCTCCACCCTACTTTGAAAGCATGGAAATGGAGCCTGCTGGCTCAGAACAAGATCCCATTTCAGTAGTTTACTTTATAGCTTCAAAAATATTTTATGTGTCTGTGTGTATACCTAAACTCATGTATGTGCACTATATACATGCATGAGCCCATGGAAGTTAAAAAAGGATGTCGGATCCCCTGGAACTGGTTGTGAGTTGCCATGTGGATGCTGGGAACTGAAGCCAGGTTCTCTGTAAGAACAGTAAGTTCTCTTAACCACTGAACCATCTCTCTAGCCCCCACTTTATCACTTTGAGAAATGTTAGCCATTGTTGTAGTCTGGCAGGTGTGGCTCCCAGGCACACAGCAAGATGGCTCAGCAGGTAAAAAGGTCCTTGTCTTCAAGTCTGACATCATGAGTTCAATCCCTGGACTCCAGTGGTAGAAGGAGAGACCTGCTCCTACAAGTTGTATACCTCCACATGTGTGCCATGTGTCCTCTGAAACACAAATAAATGTAATAAGGATTAAAGTAAGGCAGAGTGGGAGGTGATACCTAGGGTTCTGGGGGTGTGTGGAGGGAGAAGGCAGGACAGCTGACGCACCATGCACTTCATTGACCTGGAGCAAACAAAGGAGATTCCTGAGTGGAATCAATGACAGTATTTATCTGCTGGTTATAGATAGTCCCATGTGGCTGTCCTCCTTCGAGTGGCTGGTTGTAAACAGATAGATGGATGATTGTGGGGGCCTTGGAGTTGATGTCTCTCGACCCCTCCTTTCTATAAGTAAAATAATAGTGGCAGCTAACAGTCATTAGGCACTCACCACGTGCCAGTACCAGGCTCTGCCGAAAGCATTCCACACATGTGACTTTATCCTCACAGTGGAGGAAAGGTACTATACTGCTCTGTGGAGTACTCCAAGCTACAGGCTGTTCTTGGAGACCTGGAACAGTTAAAATGCACACTCGTACAGGGAGTGGGGCAGAGGTAAAAGCCCACAAACTTACCCAGGTCTCACTGGTTTGAGGGTACTCGTCTCTTGTGATGTGGGCAAAGATTGACTTATATGTTTCCAGGCACCCCTCTGCCTGGGAAGTGGTTACAGGATTGTGGACGAAGGGCAACAGACAGCTTGAGAAGAAACTGTCCTGTACAGGGAGGGCCTGGAGCCTGGGAGAAGTTACTCCACACCCCCATGCCCCCTCTTCTCTCTTCCTGTTTTCTTTTTGAGATAGGTGTTTGCTGTGTATCCTACACTGGCCTTGAATACACTGTGTAACACAGGCTGACCTCAAACTTACAGCAGTCCTCCTGCCTCAGGCTTTAGAGTACTGGAGTCACTGGTGCTTACTTCTGTGCCCTGTTGAGATGGGGACTATGTAGCCTACGCTGTCTTGAATTTACTATACAACTGAGACTAACCTCAAACACACCTGGTCATTCTGCCTTTTATTCCCAAGTATTGGGCTTGTTGATGGTGTTCCAGTGAGGTTGACAGCCAGCAAGCCCCAGGAGCTTTCCCTCTCTACTCCCCCAACCCCAAGCACTGGATCATGGGCCTGTGGCTGCATCTGGCCTTTTGTATGGGTGCCAGAGACCCAAGCTCAGGTCCTCATGCTTGAGCAGCAAATGTTCTTAGCAACCTCCTCAGCCCACAGATGTATGCAGAGTCCTCTGTAGCTTCCCAAGTGTTTCACAGATACGAGCCTCTTTTGTCTCTTTAGGTTTTGTTGACTCTGTCTTACCTAAGGTGTTGGGGCTACACAACATTGTTCTAGGTAAGGGAGGTGGTTACCTGTGTTCCCTCTCTCATGTGTGCCAGACACTGTACTTCACTTAGGTGCTTGATTGATTCTCTTCTTACTGGAAGAGTAAGCAGGCGTGGGGACCAGTTGACAGCTGTAGAAAGGGAGTTGTGTTAGGGGAGGTAACTGGCCTCCTGTAGGCACACACTGCGGGGAACCTGGTTTTCCCTTCCCTGCCCCTTGTATCTAGACCCTGGGTTCAGGACTGGTCTGCTGAGTCACAGGGATGGCTCAGAGGCACCACTACACCACTGCTTGGAAACAGCTCAGCTTGGGACTCCCCTGGGGCTTTCCTACATCTCCACAGGACTAACAGCACATCTGCTTACACACTTGCAAATTAGCCTCTGGGTCCTCAGATTAGAAGGGTCTGGAAACACTGCAGAAAAGCAGCTTGGGAGTGGAGCAGTGCAGGAGTGAGAAGTGGCCCTGGTGGGTATCACCGAGTGCCTAGCAGCCTGCCCTTCAGAAATCCAGGAGTCTGTTAGGCAGTGCAGTGTGCAGGAGGCAGAGCCTTTCCTATATTTTTCTCTGGTAGAGGTGGGGGGAGCTGAGCAGGGGCTACAAGAGGATCCATTCTCCTCGGGACCCCAGGACTGCCCCAGTGCAGTGAAGTCAGTACCCTGTGTACTATGAGGTTTCTCAGAGCCAGCTCTCCCAAGTGGTGGCTGTGGCATCTCCCTCAGTTCAGTGCGTCTGCCATCTAATGTGAAGGAAGGAAACAGTCTGAGCTTTCTGATGATTCAGAGTTCTCGCTGAGTCTGAACACTTGAGAAGTGCTGAGTGGACGTGAGCCTCATTCTAACTTAAGGCCCTTTTGCCCTAAAACAACATGTCTTTAAAAATATTGATATTTCACACTTCAATTCTCAGAGGAAAGGGAGGTCTCTGGCTCTTGGAGTGCTTTGGAGTCTCTGTGCTGGAGATGAAACCCTGGACCTCACAGAAGTTGAACACTCTACCACTGGGCCACACCCAGCCCTTCTTCCCCCTGCTTCTCTTGGGAGACTGACTCCCAAGGTTAAAATTGGTTAGGGATGGTTCTAGTTAGGCCATAGGCAAAGAGGAGCTGGGTCTCACTTAATTCAGTCACACATCTGGTGCCCCTGCTGCAGGCAGGTGAGGGCAGTCCTGACTGTGCTATTCTAGTCTAGAAGGAATGAGCTTGTTGTGTGGCAGGGCTCAGACCATAGTTGTTGTGTGTTCAGTCCCTACACTTGACTTCCCCATCCAGGAATGGCCCTCCAGATCAGCAGTATGCTGCTTTTGTTTTGTGGTTGGTAAAATGCTGTTGATCATTCAGGTCTCTGTAACTGGTAATTTACAAATGGCATCCAGTGCCCTGTCAGGGTGACCTGTGCCCTGTATTTTCCTTCCAAGGTTACCTGTCCCAGCTATACAAGCTCAGGAATCCTGTGTCCTGCTCTGTTTCACATCTTCCTGGGCCTCCTGCCATGTGCAAGTAGGTGTGCTGACCCCATGCCTGAGGCACAAAGCACGGTGCTATCTGCAGGAGATGAAGCTGTTCAGCCCCGACTCTCATCATTGGGTCTTGGAGCTGCAGGACCTCACTCCTCATTAACGTCCCCTCAGTTGTCTGTGCTTCTGCCTAGACTTGTCCAGGAGCTTAAACATACTAGTTCTGTGAGGTCATCACAGAACCAAAGGCCTAGATCAAAAGCATGCTGCTGTTCTGCATGGTCTGGCCTTGTCTCTTTTTCACTACCCTAAACACAATCTTGTAGGAGCTGCTGTTGTGTTTGAAGCTAGGAACTGGGGTAGGTACCTGGACTGTACTCCCACTCTGCAGAAGCCAAGGTCTTCAGGTCCCTGCTTGATGGAATGAAAACTCTTTTCTGCTGAGGAAGTCACATAGGGAAGTCATCACACAATGTGAGGGTAACTGTCACCACTAGGCTGGGAAAGGACGTTTCCAGGCAGTGCAAAGAATGGGCCTAGTGCTATAGATCCTCTTCATCTTCTTTGTCTCCTCTGTGAGTGGAGATTGCGGTTCTGTGTAGGGTCTGCTCTGCTGGAGCAAGTGTGCATGGTCATTCCCCAAGGAAACTTGATACTCACATGCTCTCTCTTGCTGTGAATCCCCCTCCTATGTGATGGGGCATTTGTGAACACTTGGCTCTTTAGGACTTCATGTCCCCTAGTTCAGCAAGACTGGATTCAAGTGGCCGTCCTCATGAAGCCTGAGGTTGTTAGCATCCCCAGTAATGGTGCTTCAACGGAGCCAGGTCTGTGTGGGCAAAGGGAGCTTTCTTCTTCTGAGGGAGAATGCTCTAAACCTCACACTGTAAAGCTGTGTTTAACCCTACCACAGTCAGGATGCCCAGCCATTCCATTACCCAAGGAGAAACTCCCCGAGAAGTGTTTGGGTCAAACTCTTTTCCAGCTTTGGTGATCACCAAGCTCTCTGACATCTGTACCTGTGGAAATGTGACCTTGTGACCAGGTCTGTGAACATTGGGCTCTCTACTCTGCACTCTGAGCTTGCTGTGTTTATTGTGCTTTTTTATTGCTGTGTTGTATTCCATTGTAGTATTGGCTTGTTTATCTGTTGAGAATTTGACCTTGGTTAGCCACCCCTGTGTTTCTGAGGAACTGATAAAGGGTGGCCTGGGACCAACAAAAGCAACTTAGTCTTTAAAAATGGACAAAACACTCAAATTCTTCTCAAAGAAGTGTGAAAACTGCCAATGAGCTCATGAATATGCACAAAACTATTAATCACCAGGGAAACCTATTCAAAAGCACAGTGAGAACACACCCCACCCAGGGATGGCCCCTTTCAAACCCTAGGGAGAACATCTTGTAAAATATAAAATCTTAAGTTGGCAGGACACAAAGTCTAAGACCACAAGCAGACTCACCACACAATACAGGAAGCAGGGGCTTGAAGAGAACCCTCCCTGTCCCTACCCACTCCCTTCCCACCTCCCCACCTCCTCCCTCCCTTCCCTCTACAGCAGCACTACTCATTATCACCTAGAGGTAGAGTCAACTCTGAGGCTGTACATGGGTGAATAGATAAACAAGCTGTTTCTCTCCATTGTGGAGTATTGGTTAGCCTTTAAAAAAGAGAAGTGTTGTCTGATGTGCTACACTGTAGATAAAACCTGAGGGCCTTGTGCCAAGTGCAGTAAGAAGTCAGAGAGTCAAGCACCATGTGACTTCACTTTCATGGGATCTTCACTTGGTAAAAATCAGATTGATGCAGCAGAGTGATGCAGGGGCCAGATGAGGGAAGAGGTGGAGTTGGTGGTCCACAAACAGTTCGTTTTGCATGGTGAAGATCTTGTGTAGCTGGTGATGATGCAGCATGGGGTTTGTGGCCCATCTAAACATCGCATGGCTCAGGTAGTCACTTTAAACACATTTTACCATACTTGTTTTAATGGCATTCTACCACAGAGCTCTATCCTCACTCACACTCATTGGTTTCAAAACTTGCTATGGATACAAAAGTGTTAGCATTTATTTACCTAAACATATTTAGTCTTAGATATATCCTTACACAATAAATTATGTCAAAAGTTTTAAAACAGAAGTGTGTAGGTGGTTACATTAGTGGCCATATATACTGCTTGATGGGCTGTATCTGGGCTGAAAGGGGACTAGGAAAGGGCTGTCTGGGTACAGTGGCTCCTCTGCTGGGTCTAGCCCTTGAGGAACCTGTATGTTCAGGAAGCCTTTAAGCCAGGGCAGATACTAGACCACGGGATAAGGTTCTTGCCATCTGGTGTCTTGGTATCTGGGTTTTCCAGCTTTGTTAGGCCCCATCCCAGCCCCCTCCTCAGGTCAGGCTCTGAGGCAAGCTGTCTTCTTGTCCTTTTTCTATACTCTGAGGCCATGAATGCTAAGAATGGCTGACGGAAGTTTCAGGGTCTGAATATGTAGTTGGACTTCACCCTGGGCTTGCTGTAGTCTGGCACAGAGTGCTGGGTGCTGCCAGCAGCTACTGAAGCCCAGACTTCTTAGGGGCTGCACATTGGGCAGCTGCTCTGGTTGATGGTGCAGGAGGCAGGCAATGTGAACCTCTGGCAGGGTTCCAAGCTCTTGGCCACATTCCTAAGAAAATATGACTGGCTCATGGGAGGGGCAGAGGGAGGGGAATCTAGACCAAAGCAAGGCCAAGGCTTTCTCCGAAATTCCAGCCCTTCAGGGCCTGTTAGATGGACAGCACCTCTGCAGAGCTCAAATCTAAGATTACCAAAATAGTCTCTGGCCAACAGGTATCATTACAGGTCCCTGTGGACCTGGCCCCAGGTGATAAGCAGGGCTGTGTGTAGACATTAGCAGCAAATGTAAGATTGTTTCATAACACTTCTCAGGAAACAAATACTTTAGCAGAGTGGATTGTAAAGCAGCATACTTGGATTCCAAAGTTACGCGTAGAGAAAGTATGTATCCAGAAACACACTGGATCCTGATGATGTCTTCTGCTGAGTTCCCAAGTGTCTGTTCTATAGGAACCATGTCAGGAAGAGCTTGGATACCTACTCAGATCTGGGCTCCTTGCTGCTGGAGCCCAGGCTGGTCTTGGAACTCACAATCTTTCTGCTTCAGTTTCTTGGTGCTGGAATCACAAATGGGTGCCACCATGCCTTATTGAGACACAACATTGGTCTAAGAGTTGGGTTCTGATCTTTGCTTATAAATGTTCCCCTCCTATGGCTTCACAGTAAGAAAATCAGTGAAGGCCCTTGCTCATACAGACCTTCACAAGTGAAGTGTTTACCTACTCCTGATTTCCTCAGGGTGACTGTTCCAGAACCCCACCCTCTCAGCATCCAGGGGCAGATAGAAAATACTGTCACAAACATGTACACACAGCTTGTATTGCAGAGGGCCCAGGTTCCTTTGAGAGAACCAGCTCAGAAATACAGGCTTAAGTTCTGGAGGGTTCTCATAAGAGTCTGTGAAATCTCGGCTCTGTTCTTCCCACAGACATTTGCTATTTCCCAAGTTCCTTTTACTCCACTCTGGTAAGCATCACAGTCTGGAAGAGTTGGACTTGAGAACACTGAATGTCCACAGACAACTAGACTGCATCCTCCTGTAGGAGGATTAAGTAATCTTAACTTTGTATTCTTGGAGAGATAGAGGCAAGAATAGAATTTGTGTCAAATTAAGTGTCCTTTAAAAAATGTTTGTAATGTTCTTTTTTTCTTCTCTTTCTTTCTTTTTTTCTTTTTTCTTTTTTTTGGTTTTTCAAGATAGGGTTTCTCTGTGTAGCCCTGGCTGTCCTGTAACTCACTCTGTAGACCAGGCTGGCCTCGAACTCAGAAATCTGTCTACGAAGTGCTGGGATCAAAGGCGTAAGCCACCATTGCCCGGCATTGTAATGTTCTTAATAACATATAGTACTTTGAATGTGCGCGCGCGCGCGTGTGTGTGTGTGTGTGTGTGTGTGTGTGTGTGTGTGCGCGCGCGCGTGCATGCTCACGTACTCACACATGTGTATACATCTTTGCATGTGGAGGTCAGAGAACAATGTGAAGGGGTCAGTTCTCTCCATTGTGTGGGTCCTGAAGAGTGAAATTAGGCTGGTTGGATCATCAGGGCTTCAGTTTGTCACCTAATAGCAATTCCGCTGTCCCTTCTGGCAACAGTATTGGGAGAACACAAGTATGTGACTATTGTCATTCTGCTGTTCCAAGGGCAGCTTCCCACTGCTGAGATCAGACCCCTCGTGCTTTTCCTCGTTCCTCTCCACAGGAACAGTGACTAGAGTGTGCCCTTCCCCAGCAGCATCACTTGGGAACACATTAGAAATGGGTGACAGCATGTAGCTATGATGGTTCAGACAGCTCATCCTGCTGGCACATGGGAGAGCTAAGCGGAAGTCCTCCCTGTCACTGAAACATACCCTGGAGTGTGTGGAGGAGTGGCTTGAAACATTCTCCCAAAGCAATTGCAGCCTAAAGATGATTCTGAGAGTGAGCAGGATGAGCAAGGCCTGCTTTCCTTAGCAGACCACAGGGAGAACGCCGCAGCTGTCTAATTAGCTCTGACGAGAAGGTGGCCAGGAGTTTAGCCACTGTGAACAAACTGATGGATCTCCCACTTAATGCATTGTGTGCCTTGGGATATTAGTTAATTAATTAGGATGATGTATTAGTCATCATGGTAAACAAGACATTTAAAAACTAAGCATGTAGTTCGAACTCAGAGTTGAAATTGCACTTGAAGCCACACAGCACATCAGCCCTCTCACAGTGTGGTGGTAAATGCTACAGGCTTCTTCCTGTCCGGATGCCCCCAGAACCCCACTTCCTCCAGCCCTCTGTTGCAGGCTCTTCACCCTCTTGATCTCTCCAGTTTGGAATGTCCTGGGATGAGACCTCTGATTGCTTCCTGGACAGTCTAGTCCCTCTAGGGCAGTGGTTCTCAACCTGTGGGTCACAACCCCCTCGGCAAACTTCTATCTCTAAAAAATTTACATTATGATTCATAACAGTAGGAAAGATAAAGTTAAAAAGTGGCAGCAAAAAATAATTTTATGGTCGGGGGTCACTACAACATGAAGAACTGTGTTAAAGGCCACAGCATCAGGAAGGTTGAGAACACTGCTCTAAGCAGAGCCTTTCCCCAAATGTGTGTGTCCAGACCTTTTTCCCTGGTCCACAGCTAGGTATCAGGTACCTGTTGAGCGTTTCTCCATGAGTGTGGTCTTAACCTGTTTGGCTGCTATGATGAAATAACTTAAACTGGATGTGTCTTATAAACACTTCTCTCTCACAGGCTCAGAGCTGGGTTGGGAGTTCAAAACCAAAGCCTGGCAGATTGGGTATCCAAGGATGGTGCTTTCTTGGCTATGTCCTCACATGGAAGGGGCCATGTTGGGAGCAAGGAGGTAGATATACATTGTTAGTATAACAAAAGTTGTATTTTATTATGCTGATGGTCATCACACACAAAATTTACACTTCAAACTCCTAACTATAGTCTTAAGCCTTTGTCCCCAAAGCTGATCACCAGTGTGACATAGCTGAAGGTCAGGTCCAGTTTCTAACAGAAGTCTCTGATTCAACAAGGGTCAGGATCCTGAGGGAGACTCTCCAGCCGCAGGGCAGATCAAGGTGTCATCTCTCCAGATGTGCAGAGCAGAGCACAGTTGACATCATGGGTTCTAGGACTGTGTCTGGTTATCCTGAGTGGGGGATGTCACTGGGTTCTGGTTCTCAGGTTCTCAGCAGCCTTGGTCATAGTGGGGATCCTGACTAAGCTGGTTTTACATGTCTAAAGGACATTCTTTTTTTTTACTATGCTCATCACATGCCCAGAGTCTCTCTATGACCACACATGTGGGCTCTGTCCTCAGCAATTGGCCATTTCCTCGTGAACCACTTATTGGAAATGCAAATTCAGTGTGAGTTTGAGGTGCATACCATACATCCTTAAAAGCATAGCAAGTGTGCTCAGACTTTGTGTGCCTTCTCTCAAGCTTCCCACCATAGTCTAGGCTGGTCCTAAACTTGGGATTCTCCTGCCTTAGCTTGCTGAGTTCTGGGACTACAATACTGCCAGTCCTGGACCCATTACATCTTGGAGTTCATGGCTCAGGATCAGAAGGCTCAGTCTCCTTGCTTCCTGACTATCCTGGGTAATTCATGAGGCTGCACAGTCTCTGTGCAGTTCCCTTGTAACTGGGAACTTGGTTTCTATTCTTGTCTCAGAAATGTCCATTCATCATTCAGAGCAGATTGGACCCTCCTTGTGTGTCTGTCTGCAGCCAGCTAACCCTGTTTCTGCCCTTAGGTCATGCCAGCCTCGATGGCTTACTCTTTCCTGCTACTCAACCTTTGCCCATGCTGCTCCCCTGACTCTGGGAGTTAAGAGCAGCTCAGTGCAGGAGTCAGAGGAGATGATAGAGAAGGTGTCAAGCCTCCCTGGGAGCAGCATTGCCCCTCAGTGGGGCAGACATTAGGACTCCTTAAGGGTGCCATTGGATACCCAATCTGCTTAGGTGAGGAGAAGTGAGCCTTTACTGGCCAGTATCGTTGGGTGTAAGGGGAAGGTGGCAGAGGAAGAAGGGAGGAGGTGGTGTGGGAGCCAAGCTTCTAAATATCAACATTAGAGACTTTCTCCCAGGTATTCCAGAAGCAGTAAGAGTGTGAGAAGGATTCTGTGTGGGCTTAGTCCCTGTTCACTTTTAAAAACTTCCTTCCAAAGCTAGGTGTCGAGGAGCATATCTGTAAGCTTGGAACTTGGGATGTGGGGACCAGATTGGGCTACATGAGATCCTGTTTAAAAACAAACAGCCTTCCTTCCAATTCTGAGCAGAACTGAGGAAGCCAGGCAAGCATCACTCTCTGTCCTGGCGTCTTGCCTGTTGAACTCTGGAGAGGACAGAGAGCAGCTTCAGAGAGGCAGGATGTCTGTGGCAGCCACAGTAGTTTATGCATGCTCCCCACTAGTAGTCTACATTGTCAAGAAGTCTCTGAAGCCAGGCAGTGGTGGCGCACGCCTTGGGAGGCAGAGACAGGCGGATTTCTGAGTTCAAGGCCAGCCTGGTCTACAGAGTGAGTTCCAGGACAGCCAGGGCTATACAGAGAAACCCTGTCTCGAAAAACCAAAAAAAAAAAAAAAGGTCCCTGAAGACTAGCCACCTCAAGGGGTCTGGGAGGCGAGGGACTGATCTTTGAGGCCTGTACAGCAGGTGAGCTACCACTTTCAGGTCATGATGGTATGTGGCTCCCTTCTGGGTCTACCAGGGAACGGCACGATTGCCTCATTGGGAGACGCCCTGCTCACTGGACTGAGCTCACAGTGGTAGACACATGCTCTGCAGAAACAAAGCCTGGGCCAGCTGTGGGGTCATACTCCCCAGAGACTCAGCTACAGGTTCTCTGCCATCCTGGGAACTATTTGACAAGGACATGTGTCACTGAAGTGGGTGGGGCAGTCTTGAGGTTTTAAAGTCTACACCATTCCCAGTTAGTGATCTCCCTCACTCCCTCCATGCTCCCCACCCCCACCTGTGGGTTAGGATGTCAGCTTTTAATTGCTCCAATATCATGCCAGCCTGCTTGCTGCCCAGCTCCCCACCAAGATGGCCATGGCTTTCTGATACTGTGAGCCTGAATTAAATGCTTTCTTTTATAAGTCATGTGGTCATGGTGTTTTGTTACAGCAAAAGAAACATAACTAAGGCACTAGGTTTCCACATTTCATTGTAATGATTTGGGCAAACTTGGTGATTCTTGCCTTCTTAGAACCCTTTGAGGTGGCAAAATCCTTGAACTTCTCTTACCAGAAAAATGCACACATGTGGCTTAACACTTTAGGAAAAGAACCCTCCTTTACATATCTAGTGCTCTAGCCTATCCAGTGCTCTAGGCAGTCCAGTGCTCACCAGCTCTTCCTGTACTTCGAGTGACACACCACTATCCCTACTGTCCATCCTTCAGTTCTCATCCTTTTTCCTTCCAATTGGATCAGGTGATATGCTTCCCAAGCATGCCTCACCATGGTAACCAAGTGACTGTTGTGCATGTCTTCTGATGCTTAAGCCCCATTCTGAAGGTGGCCAGTGAGCATGCAGTATCTCAGAAGAGAATCCTGGTGCTCCCATAATACATTCCACTGTAATGCCTTGAGATACTCTCCTGCTGTGCCAGGGTGTCAGCAGATGACCCAAAATTTTGGCTCATGAGCTCTGCCTCATGTCCTTGACACCTGCCCTCTGCTCCAATAAGCCCTTTGAGTGTGTGCAGGACCAGGCTCCCCTGCCCCCCCACCCCCCATGGAACATTCCCAGCAGACTCTATGTTTCCTTGTATTGTTGTAGCTCTCTCCAGGAGGGAAATGACCAACATCAGACTTTCCTCCCCCCCCCCCCCCCCCCAGATGTACACGCACATAGCTGGGTGTCAGCTCCCGGGCAACACCCAAGAGCTCTGAATTGTTTCTTTGGCCCTTTGTGGGTACCCACACTGGTACTTCCTCGGGACCAACCTTTCCTTGAGCCATTTCCATCTTAGCATCCTTGCAGTGAGCAGTACCCTGTACAACCCAGACTTAGATTTCTTCTGCATCCAGCAGTTTCTGAGGGGAGCGGAGGGAAGGGCTCTCCCTAAAACGTTTTAAACTATAGGCCACAGTGTCATATTTCTGATTTTTATGTTGCCTCCCAATCAACTATCATTCTGATGCTTAGATATTTGCAAGTGAAGTATTAGTTTAATTGTGTGGTGGAAGTGATTTATTTAGCAGTGCAGCAGTGGATCTGTACTCTAAGAGCCGGCCCTTGAGAAGGTAAATCATTTTCTTCCAGTTGTAGCCAAGGTTTGTAGTTTGTAGATAATCCTAGTGAAACCCACAACAGTAGCTGTTCTTTATTGAGGGCCTGCTGGGCACCAACACTTGGTGAGCAGCCTTTCCTAGGGTGGCTGGATGGCTTGATTGTATATACACACTTGAGAAAATAAGGTTTAGAAAGGTTCCCTTTCTCACAGTTCACTAGCCAGAAGCACACTCAGATGTTTAGACCAGGCCAGCTGCCCTCCAAAGCCAGTTTCTGCCACTGTCCTTTCTCTATGGTCAGGAGGAAATGAGCCTTTTTACTAGGAAAAGGTGAAGATGGATCAGGGTATAGATAAGGCCTTCTTAGTAGCTATGTAGCTGCCATCCCTGCCCTCCTTCCACACCTGCAGTATGAAGGAGAAGCTGGTCAGAGTCTGCTTGGCCTCTGCTCTTCCGAGTGTGGTTTGGGGTTTGTAGCACCATCATCATTCAAGAAGTAACTGTGGTGACCCAAGGCCGAACTGTCTGGTTGGGGTCAGCATATACTCCCAGGGCCTTCTGGTGTTTGTGGGCCATGAGGAAGTATGGCCTTGCTGGCTGTGAATAGAGACTTCCACTCTGCTGCACTGACTTTAGTGTGCTTTGGTTTTCGAGACACGGTTTCTTTTGTACCAGCTATAGCTGGTCTGGGACTTACGGGATCACCCTCCTTCATTCAGTCTGTCAAGTGCTGAAATCATAGGCTGGAGCTACCATGTCCAGGTGTCATTCGGATTTTGATTTGTCCTGTGAGTATCTCCTGTCATCTCACTGCATGTGAAGTGGCAGCCGGTCTTGACTGACAAGCATATTTACCTTTTGTGATGTTCCTGGGTACATTTTCTCAGACTCAGCAATTCAGGAGGAACTCTTAAAAACAGACTCTTCAGCTTGTCTCCCTGCCCCACTGGAGAGCACAGGTTTGAGTCATTTGAAACCAGGGCTTGAAGAAGCCACCAAGTCCTCAAGTAGCATGTTCTTGAGAAGCCTGTCTGCTGGTGCCAGCAGTGGGTGTATTGTTTGGAATCATGGAAATCCTGCCACCAGAGTGACAGCTCAGAAACAGCAGGTCAGAACCTGAGCCCAGCTCTGTATCCATTTTGCTGTTGTTACTGTTGTTGTTGTGTATCTATGTGTGAGCATGAGCCTGCACATGCTGTGACGGAAGAGAGCACACCATGGGGGCGGGGGATGGAGGCAGCCGAAGGGTAACTTTAAGGAGTTCTCTCCTTCCACCATGGATTTCTGGGGATCAGACGCAGGTGGTCAGGCTGTGTGTCAATTACTTTGACCTCCTGAAGCACCTCACCAGATCCCAAGCCCAGAGCTGTAACTGACATGTTCTGTGGGTCCAGGTACCATGTGGACCTGCCGCATCAGGTGTCTGCATCAGTGACTTTCTAGACCAGGAGTAGTACTGATGTGTCACTATCAGGGCAGAGTTGGGCATAGGGTGGTTTCTGTGTGGCTAACTGTTGTAACGTGGGGAACAGGTGGTTCACTGGTTCACTCCTCCACCAATCTGTCTGCATCTGAGCACCAGTGTTGCCAAGCCCACTTTCCTGTTGGGCAGCTGCATAAGTTTTTTGCCAAATGGTGATAAGATAAAACTTTCTCTAAGTAAAAGATGTTGAAATGCAGGTTCTACCCAGGGCCTCTTTGATGTGTGAGTTTTGAACATACATTGTTGAACTTCACATAGCCTGGAAGAAGCAAGATCAAGTAGTGTATTTGTAGCTGAAACTTCCCTGAGAAAAGGTGTTCAGGTGTTTAATGAGAGAGAGAGAGACAGATGAACTTACCCTGGCTCCTCAGAAGGATCAGATGTGTTAGCAGGTAACTAACAGCTGCTGAGCCGCACAGGTGTGTGGTTCTGCCCTTGGCCTGTCCATTGTGTAGTTGCACTGTGACTTAGATAGGGGCTCTGTACAAAAAGGGAAACAGGATCCTCTTGTTTCTTCTCATTCCTGCAGTAACCTTAGAAAGATGAACTGGGTACAGTTAGTTTTGCCAAGTTTGGAAGCTGAGACTGATTTTTCTGAAATGCTTTCTATATTGATGGAGGAAACCCCAACATCCAAAGATTCTGGAGAGACTCAGTGAGGCACTTCCCCACCTGCCTCGTTTAGGGAGGCCATTCTCTGGGGCTAGCTGGAGCACCCCAGAGTTGTAAAGAACTCCAAGCCTTTCTGTGGTTATGAGGGTCTGCTTTTTGATCGTGGTCTTAGCTACTTCAGTTTGCTTCCATGCCATGTCACCTAGCTTTACAGAACATGTCAGCTGTGTATCATTGGCCAACCTGGAGCTGGGGCTTTTCCATCTGACCTGCTATAGCTTTAGAGTCTGAGGTTAGGAGACAATCGTGAAGAACATGGACCAAGCCTTTCTAAGTGGGTCTGGTCCAGACAGACAGCAGAGGAGGTGGAGAAGTGGTGTGTCCACTTAGCAGAAACTAAGAGGGAAACTAAGACTGCTGTGTTCATGGGCAACAGCAATGGCAGAGCTGGGGTTGAAGCTCTGGTTGGGCCCCCAGATCTGGCAGTCTTACCCTGGTGCCTCTTAGCAGCACTTCTAACTCCTACTGTGGGGGTTGAAATAAATTAGACTTAACACCCACCTTGGTTTCTCCTTTCTTTTTTTCCAGGCTTCATGCTCTTGTTTTCTTCCTGCAAACCAGGTGCCAGCAGAATTGTTATACAAATGGAGTGGGCTTTAGGTCTCACCTTCCAGACCAAATTGGCATTTTGTTTGCCCCCTTGGAGCCACAATATTAATGCGATTAGTCTGTCTCCTCTGGCCATGTTATAGGGCTGAAAATGAGACTTTAAAGATTTATTTATTTATTTTATGTATATGAGTACACCCTGTAGCTGTACAGATAGTTGTGAGCCTTCATCTGGTTGTTGGGAATTGACTTTCTGGACTTCTACTCGCTCTGGTCAACTGCACTCTCTCCAGTATGCCCTGCTTGCTCCAGTAGACCCCGCTTGCTCAGTCCATGCTCTCTCCAGCTCAAAGATTTATTTATTATTATAAATAAGTACACTGTAGCTGTCTTCAGTCACACCTGAAGAGTGCATCAGATCTCATTATGGGTGTTTGTGAGCCACCATGTGGTTGCTGGGAATTGAACTCAGAAGAGGAGTCAGTGCTCGTACCGGCTGAGCCATCTCACCAGCCCTGAAAATGAGACTTTAAATAGAAGATGTGACATATGGGTCTATGCAGGTTTCTTTCCTGCACACAGTAGAGTGGCCCATCTTGACTTTCAGCTCCTGGATCGCCATTGCCTATGGCAGGAGCACAGCCCATTTCTCAGTCCCTGCTGAGCTAATCAATAGTGATGTCAAAGGAGGCAGGGCAAAGGCCTGCTTAATATAGTGGATTACAGCAACCCCTACCCCCACCCCATAGGGTGGTGGGGCTAGGCCGGAACAGCCCTTTCTTCTAGTTTCCTCCCAGTACCTCCAAAGAATTTGAAAGGCTGGAGGCTGAGTTGTTTTAGAGTGACAGAGTTCCTGCTTTCCTGAGGGTGTGTCAGCCCTCCTGGAGCTCTGCCTGAGGCTGCTGGGTCATTGGGTTGTCCTGGAGATGAATCCCCTTTCAGCCAGTGTCTTGGTTCTTAGTGTCGCCGGGGAAGGGGTTGTGATCTGCTGGCCTTAGGATGGGCAATGCCATTGAAAAACAGAAGCCCCTGAGACAAAGCCATCTGTGCCCCTGGAAACAAGGTAGGAAAGCTCTGCCCCCATTGTCTGTCTGGGGGACCCTGGCCCAGCTGAATCAGCCTGGGCCTTACCTTCCAAGGCTCAGTACTCAGCCTTTCTAAAGACTGAAACACACATTACCTAATCATTGTGATAGCCAGCATGACTGATGGTTGGGTCTCTCAGGACCTTCTGTTTCTATGTTGATACCATTCTTTTGTTTGTTTGTTTGTTTTCTTTTTGTTTTTGTTTCGTTGTAGTGGGAAGGTTTGAGACAGGGTTTCTTTGTGTAGCACTGACTATCCTGGAATTTGTATTCATGGAGATCCACCTGCCTCTGCCTTCTAAGAGCTGGGATTAGAGGTGTGAGTCACCACCACCTGGCAACACTGTTCAATTCTTAAGATGTAGTCCAAGTCAGAGTTTAGATATAAAGGAGTTGGAGTATTTTGTGATATTTTTGGTGTAAAGAGTGTTATTAAAAGCTTTTGAACATGTATCACCTCCCAAAGATGTGTGTGTGTGTGTCTCCTGATTACCTACTTTCTTTTTCTTTAAGATTTACTTATTATATGTAAATACACTGTAGCTGTCTTCAGGCAGCCCAGAAAGAGGGCATCAGATCTCATTATGGATGGTTGTGAGCCACGGTTGCTGGGATTTGAACTCAGGACCTTTGGAAGGGCAGTCAGTGCTCTTATCCTCTGAGCCATCTCTCCAGCCCGATTACCAACTTTCCACACCATGATGGGGGCAGAAACCTCTCTCAACCCCGATTCTTGGCTCAGAGGGGAGGAGTCTGGGGTCCTTTGCACTGCCTCAGCAACACAGGACAGCTCTGTGTTAGTAGTGCTGACCCATTAGACCCACAGCTGGCAGGTGTGCCAGATGTGGCACCTGCAAGACTTGGGGACAGGATCTCACTGTTCAGCCTGTCTGGTTCTGAGTTTTTTGTCTCATCACATTTTCAGCCCCCGTCCCCCTCATTGCTGGGATTACAGATGTGCATGCATCACACCCAGCCATCTGTCCAGGTCTTGCCTAACCCTGCAGTCGGACTTGATGTGTGTTTGGCAATCCACTGTAACGTATGTCTGAGTGTGTGTTCGTGAATGGAGAAGCAACTGGAATGAAATGCCTGGCAGCTTAACAGCAACTGTTGGAGCCAGATTATAGGAAGTTTTTCCAGCTTAAAAGGGAAACCAGGTGGGCTGTTAGGTCAGCCTTTCGGAACCTCCCTCATGGGTCTAGCATCTGCTGCTTCTGTGAAGAACCGTTCCTGAATGGTGCTCCAGTGGACTCCAGCTTAACAAGATGGAATAGTAAATGGGTAGGGGCTTGTTCTGGAACTCGCCTTTCTTTGGTGCTGGGTATTGAATCCAGCGCTTGGATGGTGCTAATCAACTCCCTGCCTCTGAGCTGCACCCTCAGTCCCTGTTCCTACTTCTCTTGGCACTGAGCAGTGTGGGAGAAACAGTCTTGGTTTTGCATAGTCAAACTGGAGTGTTTGAAGAGCTGTGCTGACTAGAATTACCTTGACACAATTAGTAGAATGATGCATTTGAAAGTGAAGACTTCCTTCCAGATGAGCAAAACTGGGGAGATCTTAACACAGCAGGGCCGGGTGGTGGGTCCGAGGTGCACTTGTTATGCATAACAGTACTAGCAAATGCAGCCAGGGGCCTGGCCCATATTAGGCAAGCGCTTTACCAGTGAGCTACATCTGGCCCTTGGTGTGTTTTTGCATGTTTAAAATAAAAGCAAGCAACAGCTAGGTTCAAGTAACTAGTTAAGTTTTCATTGGAAATAATTACAGAAAATTTTGAGGGTTGGTTGGTTGTGGTTATTAGCTGAACTGGGAGCAGTTGTAGGGCTGTAGTTGATAATCTGTTCAAGTAGGTGGGGATAGTAAGCAGAGCCACTGTGACCTGTGCTTTCCAACTCACCTTTCCCCAGGGCTTGGTTGGTTTGTCCAGGGTACACCCTGGAACCAGGTTTTTCCTCTCAGTCTAAAGCCTACCAGACCACAGGGCCATTTCCAGTCCCCTTTCAATGAGCTGATGAGATCCTGGTGGATATGTGGTGGCTTCAGGCAAGCCACACGGTTGGGGTCTCTGACGTACTAGGGAATGGGTGAATGGGTGGAAATCCAGTGTCCACATTGGCTGCAGTTGGGATAGCCCAAGGAGCTTCTGACGCTGTCCCAGTCTTAGTATCCTGTGATGGCTGATACTCTGAGCAGACCCTTTGCCTAGAGCCAAGGATGATGTGTGAGGGTCAAGTCTTGTTGCATGCTGAAGTCTATCCGAAAAGAAATCCTGTCTGCCCTTCTGATCAGTTTGTGGGATGGGAAGTTGGAAAATTGAAGTGGTATGATGGTATTTGAGTGTCCTGACTCTCTGCTGCCCGTCAGACTCTTCCTTCCTCATATTGGCTCTAGGAAGTCTCATGTGGACAGATATAGCAGCAATTGCAAATTAAGGTATTACTGCAAGTCACCATGTGGGTGCTGGGAATTAAACCAGGTCCTCTGGAAAAAACAAAAACAGGTCCTCTGGAAAAATAGCCAGTGCTCCTAACTACTGAGTGATCTCTCCACCCCGCCCTCTTCCTAAAATCCCAGCAGCCAGTACCACCAGGCTGATGAATGGAGATGCTAGTGGGGTGCATATTTGCACACAGTGTGGGTGGTAGCCAGGGAAATTAACACCCTCTGAGGAAGGTGAAAAGCTTCAGCTCATAGGCTGGTTAAGTGGGGCTTGCTGTGCTGGGAAAGACCTGGGTAGGCAGAAGGTAGGCTGGGGGTGATGGGCTAGTCAGGAGGCTCTATGTCAGCACAGCAGGGGTGGATTTAGAGGTTTGGATTGCAGCCAGAAGAGATGTTTAGACCTGCACACACAGTGGAGAGGCATCTGGTGAAGCTGGATAGCTATGTTGCAAGTCATGAATGTCCATCCAGAACATAACAAGGCCCAGAGCCTCACTTTGACCACTGACCTAGCTTCACATTTCCAAGCCTGCTTCCTGGTGTCTAAGGGAAATGAGCAGTGAGGCCCTTAGTATGCAATAGCTTTAATAAATGCATACTACTTGTCAGAAATGCTTGTAATTTATCTTTTGCTCACTGGAAAGAGCCCTGCGTTTACTGGGTCTATGGGCAGAGACCTTAGTTTTTGACTCTTGCAAGAGCCATCATCTCTTAGAGCCATGTGAATTTGAATAATTCTCTACCAGTGTCCTCTCAGAGGGAAGATATGATGACACTCTTAAAGGACCCTTTGGGTTAATCCTAGTGTCCATGTGCCCTGCTCACCATAGTTTATGGTGCAGACTCACAGAATGTGTAGTGCCTGTCATACTACCCAGGAGACTCAGTTTTCCCTTACTGGCTTCTGTTTTTGTTTTTGTTTTTCCAGTTACACAGTGGTTAAGAACATGACTTTGAACCAGGATGCCAGGGTTGAATTCTCATTTTCCAGTTATTTGAGGGTCAAATACAGAGAGTGTGCCCTTTACTTTAGATGAAATAACCTTACATTATTTGTTATTCTGCACATCTCCTGGTGCTCGTGGGAACCCCAGACCTTGTGGGTGGTATGCAAGCACCTGCCCCTGAACTACTGCTCCCTCACCTGTGATACTACATTATTAAGGAAAACGGTGGGAACTGTGGTAAAGTACAGAAGAAACTGCTGAGTTCCTATAGGACCTTAAACCTTGCAAGAGCACAGAAGCCTTAGCTGCTGCCATTGCTTTCCAGAGCCCTGAATGTACACACCCCCGCGGTTTTCCATAGGCACAAGCATGTGTGTGTAATTCCCCTCAGATATCAGGCTTCTGTGTGACCCCATAGCTACTGTAGTGATGGTGGCATGCCATCATATTAATGTTGCACACTGTTTTAAATTAGCCATCTGCTGTTGAGTGCAGAAACTGCCATTTTGGCAGCTGCAGATGGAGCAATCTTGAGGACCAGAGCTACTGAATGGTTTTCTTAGGATGAGTTCTCACCATCACATTCCCAAGCCAGGAACATAGGAATAGCTCTGAGGATCCCACCATGCTGTTTTCTCAAAGGAGAGGCATCTGTTAGTATTCTCCCACGTGAGACATAAATTCCCCAGTTGGTCAGCAGCTCATCAGTACCCATGTCCCATCTGTTTGGAGATTTCTAGAAAATGTCAGCTGTACTTGTAGTGCCACAGTGACGGGTCATCTGAGGGAAGGACGTCCAGGGCCAGCAGCAGCAGTGTGACGAAGCGGCTACTTACAGAGTCCTGATTGGCTTTGGGCTTTTCTTGGTTGCTTTTAAATGCCAAGTTTCAGTGAAGGAGGCTTTGTTTAAAGATGCACATTTATTGCCATTACCTTTTGTCTTCTGTCTCCCAAAGAGTATTGATGATTAAATTTTTTTCTCCTGTTGAAGATGTAGAATGAGCCAAGGAGCCCCAACATTGTTAGTGTTGGGCTGACTGCTGGGGTGTGTGTGGGGGGGGTGGGCGGGGAGGTGGGTGGGCAGGTGCAGCAAACAACCCAACTGGTCCTTTTCCCAACTGCTTCTTTTCCCAACTGCTTCTAAGTGATGAGACATCAGCTCTGCACCGCAAATAAGCAGAGCAAGGTGTGGTTATACACATCCATACAGAAAGCTGAGGCAGGAGGATCTTGAGTTGAAGGCCAACCTGGGCTACATATTGAGACCTGGCCTATAAATAAATACATCAAAATAAATGGTCAAGGTGCTCTTAATTAACCAACTCATGTAGTACCTCAGAATGTGACTGAAGGGGTTGGAGTGAGGGTCAAAGCCATGTGTGGTAATATCACAAGAAGGTTCAGGATGAGAGGAAACCTTTAAAAACAGAAGGTTACTAGGATGCTTTTGAAATCACATGTCTTGGGCTAGAAGGATAAAAATCTAAAATAATTATCTAATTTTAACAGTGGAACAACCAGGTGGGATGTGAAATCTTGCAGCTTGTATCTTCTGTTACCAATGTTGTAACAGGTTAGGACAATATATGCAGTACTAATGGGAAACAGCACATTGTACATCATATATTTCATATTTAACATGATATGTGTGTAAATGTTCTGTAACAAGTAAAACAGTTTACATGCAGACTGTAAATGTCTATAAAATACAATGTATAGCATGTGTCACATGTACCATATGTAACACAGCACCGTAGCATGTGTAGCAGTGACCAGTAGCGGCTGGGATATGGTATTAGGCAATGCCAGTGGCTTCCTGTGTGCCGGGTGTGGTACCAAAGGATTGACATTTGAGATGGGTTCTGTTTGTACACAGTTGGCATATAACTCCAGCCTTCTATAAATTGGATTTTTTATTCAGCAGGGATCAGTTATGGGGAATGAAAACTGTAAGTGTGAAGGGGTTTTTCTCATGAGAAGTGTGGGTGTTGCTTTGGGTGTGGGTAAGAAAAGGGAAGGAAACTTGGTTCTGTCATCAGATAGCTCCAAATTTAGAACAATGTCTGTCCTGAGCCACTGGCTGGAGAGTGTGTTTCACCCTGGGAACGTGCGTAAAATACATTTCCGGGTTTCGAGATTTCTTTTCCAGCTGTGTAGAGGCTCTTGCCCTTATCTGCTGTGGTTGCAGTGGCTGTCAGCTACCCAAGATGGACATTTACTTTCCAGGGATTGCTCATAAGACTTTTAGGAGCCCTGAAGACCATAGACAAAAGCTGAGACGTTTGTCCTATAGTTCATCTGTGTTAAGGGGCTGGAAACATAAAGGACCAGATGGGATTCTAGAAGAAACAAAATCTAGACCATTCTGTAGGTGTTTACATAAACATTTAAAAATATGAAAACCCTTCCCTGGTTGCAGGCTGCTGTTGGAATTCTGGATGCTAGGCTGTTTACTAACCCCTGACCTCCAGAGTCTCTTGGTTTGGATATTTTCTGTGGTCATTGCTCCTCTGGGAGTCAGCAACATGTTCCTCACTCACACAGGAGATAGAAGAATCTTGTCATTTCTAGGCTGCAGGGGGAACTTGGTGTCCACCTACAGTGCCTACCACTGATTAGAATGGGTCCACCTGACCCCACATGCCCAAGCTTTCACTGTCAGGGAGGGGGAGATAAAGGAGGGGAGGCTCTGGAACCTTATCCAGACTACAGGCTTTGGTGTTTTCTTTGCCATTGAATGGGCTGAGGCACTAAGTTTAGTGGAACCATCCTCCCTGCAAGTGTTCTAGCCAAAGTAAAGCATTTTCAGTGAGAGAAAAAGTCTGTCTCATCATTCCCATTACAAACTGATGGATAGCTGTTGAACGTATGACACAGGCACTGTTCTAGGCTCTGGGCATGGATTGTGAAAACACAAATCACTGCTGCCCCCTGGAGTCTACAAGTTTGAACACAAACTAGTGCTAGGTTGTCCTGTCCTGGCAGCGAAGGGCCAAGGATGGTCAGTGCTTGGGGATTCTTAGTTTTATATAGGAGGACGGTTGGTTTTTTTTTAAAAAAAAAAATGTTTTTTCTTTCTAGCCCCTGCTCCTGGAATGACGACTCTGAGACTAATTATTTATTAACACGGGCATTGGCTCATTCCCTGACTAGCTCATAATTTATTTAACCCATTCAGACTATTCTGTGTTTTCCGCATTGGTAGGCACTTCTCCTCAGTTTCATGTTTCTGACCCCTGTGTTCCCCAAGAAAGTCTTCTCTTCAGTTTGTCCTCATTCTGCTACCTGCTGGCTTACAACCACCTCCTCCGGCTCCTCAGGGTTCCTCTGGTCTCCCTTGGATCTCTTATTCTCTTTCCCAGAATCCTCTCATCTTCCTGCCAGTATCCTACCTATTTCCTGCCTCAGCTTATTGGTCATCTGCTTTTTTATTGACAGGTAATGCTTTTAAGAGATTCTCTGCATAGAAGGTAGATTCTCAACACTAAGAGAGCCCAAGTGTGGTAGATATCCATGCTAGAATGCTCTAGAAGGAACAGCTGAGGACCTTGAAATGGGAGCCCAGGAGCATCCTGGGACAAGCTAGACTGGTGAGTGACAGCACAGGAGGCCATGGAGAGAGTTGCAGAAATACTGATGGGGAGAGCTTTGGGATAGGGAGAATTTAGGCGGCGACCTGGAAGGGAAAGGCATAAAGGATAACTCAAGAGTTTCTAGCCAGTGCATCTGCAGGGATGCTGCTACAAGAGGAACAGATAAGGGGACTGGCAGAAGTTGAGCTGACTTTGAGATGTTTGTGAGAAATCTAGGAGGTAGCCACTAGGCTATTGAGTGTAAGAGTGGGGGTTCACACTTAAGAGGGCTAAGTGACTAGGAATGCTTGCGAAGTAAACATAAGGACCTGAGTTCAAATCCCAAGCACTCATATAAAAAGCCAGGTGGGGCTGTGCTCACACTGGTTACTCTAGCATCGTAGGGGCCAGTGGCAGGATGATTGCTGGGGCTTGCCAGCTGCTATAGTAGCTCCAGGTTCAGTGAGAGCTCTGTCTCATGGATAAGGCAGAGAGTAATGGACCAGGACACCTGGCCTCTGCAAGCATTCCCATATGTGTATATATTCTACATATACCACAGAGAGAGAGAGAGAGAGAGAGAGAGAGAGAGAGAGAGGGAGGGAGGGAGGGAGGGAGGGAGGGAGGGAGGGAGGGAGGGGGAGGGAGAGATAGCAAGATAAAGAATGTGGGATTCAGGAAAGAGTTGGCTTTTTGAAAGTTGTCATTGTAAATGTGGATAAGCTCACCTGAGAATTAAGCTGGAGAAGGTGGAGGCTGAGACGAGAGCTCCAGAGCCTCTACCATTAAAAAGGGCAAGAAAGACCAGGTAATGCCTACCTAGAAGGCTTCCTTGGATGCTAAGGGGTAAAGTGGGAGGCAGACGGGTGCCTCAGAAGCCTGGTATGGAAAGTGTGGCTGTGGAGGGAGGGCACTGGGGTGCCAGGTGATGCTGACTTGTGTCCCAGTGCCTAAGAACTGAGACTTGACTACAAGTCCTGCCACCTTGGGTGTCACTGGGGCCTTGTCACATGGCTCCAGTGGATCTGAAGACAGGAGAATGAAGGGAATCACAGCAAGGCGTAGCTACTAGATGAATACAGTTTTTCCAGGAGCTTTGCTGCACAGAGCAAAGATGGCATTTGTTGAGGGGAAGGTAGTACACCAGAAATTCTCATACAGAGTGAAGTGATGGTGTGACTGAGCTCTACAGTAAAAAAGGAAAGATAGATGGTAAGAGGATCCCTGCTGGCTGTAGGAGTTGTTAACTGTCGCATCCCGGCACTGGCTGCTCCCTAAGGCAACTCCTGTTGGCAGTCGCCTTTTGCATGCTGAGCTGAAATAACTAGCATTGAGTCTGTGCTCCTACAGCTACTAGTTTAGGCTGTGCTGTGGGCTCCTGTCCCTCTGGTACCTGCAGACAGCTGTCAGGACACCCCTCTGTCTCCAGCCAATCACCTAGCCGTGGCAGACTTGCCAGGGAGTGGGGGACAGAGAGGGAGAGCAGTTTCTAGCTCCCCAGAGGAGACTGTAAAATCGCCTTGCCAACATGTGTGGATGCAGGATAGGAATGCTTTGGGTCACTTTTGCACACAGTATGCCACTGTCCCCTGGGGACTGTGCTACTGCATCTGAGCCTGACTGGAACTCTCGGGTTATAATATTACCCCCCAGGTCACAAATATGAACATAGTCTCCAAGCTCAAGATCACAGGCTAGAGGGATGGCAGAGTCAGGACCCCATATGTGGTCTCTAGCATCTGGGTACATTTTCTCTCTATCTTTCCTTCCCCTGGTGTCTGTCTTTCCCTTTTTGAGCACATGAATAATGTTTTGGTAATTGTCTCATCACAGGCATTGATCTGGAGCAGGGATTAGCTTGCTTTGGCCTGCCTGTTAGACTACATCTGATTGGGCAGCTGCACTTACTGGAATCCCATTGGGGTCACCATGTGGCTTTTATTATCTAGGGCTCTTATTCCCATTCACACTCTCAGCTATCCCTTCACTTTTCCTGTCAGCTGACTCTCCTAGGTAACCACACAGGCCTCCTCCAACTTCCTTGCTTCAGGCCTCCTGACTTCCCCTATCCTGCCTCATCCTTGCATCCTTTCTCTCTACCTCTGGCACTGGGCCTGGGCCACCTTGTGTGTAGTCTGGGATTAGCCTTCTCTGCTCAGGCCTTCCTTATTCTAAAGCTCGTTTAATTGACCCCCCTCTGCTCAGCACACTGCATTTCAGGTTTCCCCAGGGCCAAATCCAAAAAGTGGGGATGTGTACAGTGGGGCACAGGAACTTTGACTTCATCCCTGCAAGTATATCCTTGGGCAAGTCCTTTCCCTTCAGCTTCCTGAATGCAAGAAGAATGTGCTGATGGAGCTGGGTCATAGGCCACTCACTCAGAGTGTGAGGGCTGCAGTGTGCATACCTCAGCCTAGGGCTGTTCTCTTTGCCGTGGCTACTATCCTATGCCTGCATCCTGACCTCTGAGTCTCATAGCTCTTCAGTCCTCCATGCCCAGCTGGGTGTCCCACTGGTTAGAGCAGCAACTCATCCCATTAGGAAAGCAGCTGGGGAGATGACTGGGAAGGGCTAGCTCTGCAGTCTCTGAAGAGATGACATTTGATTGGATAGTAGAAATTTTGGTGCAAACATGTTTAATACTCTCTTTGGGCAAGAGAGAAATGATCAGTAAATTTGGCCAGGATGCAGGACCCTTTAATCTAGCCTGTATGGGAGCTAAAAGCTTTGCCCTCCTTGGAGGTAGGTTGAGCATTCCCTGGAGGAGAGTTGGGGGCTGGATCTTAAGGGAGCTCTGCTTTGACCTGCCCTACTCTGAGCCAGCTGACTCTGGACTGAGAGATGGCCTTTCTTCCTTATGTCACTTGCAGTCACAGTAGGTAGTCTCTTGCTGCTTACTAATGTCATGGAACCTTGAAGAGACTACTCACTGGGTCAGCCCACTTTGTGCATGTGTGCATGTCCTCAGTTGCTGTCAGCTGAGGAGTGAGGCAGAGTCCACGAACCACTGCTTCCAATGCTCATCCTGGCCAGCTGTGGTTGGACTTGGATATAGGTTTCTTTCTTTCTTTCTTTCTTTCTTTCTTTCTTTCTTTCTTTCTTTCTTTCTTTCTTTCTCTTTTAAGATTTATTTATTTTATGTATATGAGTACACTTTAGGTGTCTTCAGACACACCAGAAGAGGGCATCCGATCCCATTATAGATGGTTGTGAGCCACCATGTGGTTGCTGGGAATTGAACTCGGGACCTCTGGAAGAGCAGTCAGTGCTCTTAACTGCTGAGCCATTTCTCCAGCCCAGGTTTCTTTCTCTCTCTCTTTTTTGTTTGTTTGTTTGTTTGCTTGCTTGCTTGTTTTTTCGAGACAGGGTTTCTCTGTGTAGACTTAGCTGTCCTGGAACTCACTCTGTAGACCAGGCTGGCCTCAAACTCAGAAATCTGCCTGTTTCTGCCTCCCGGAGTGCTGGGATTAAAGGCATGCGCCACCACTGCCCAGCTTTTTTTTTTCTTTTTTTTTTTTTTGTCAAATAGTTTTTTTATTCTTCTTCTTCTATCCCTTGAAATGTAAATACCTAAGTAGCTGTGCTGATGACCTGGCTGCAGAGGCAGTAGGGTTGTGAGTTGGAAACTGGTCTAGCTATGTAAAAAACCTTTTTATTAGAATTGAATTCTTAAAGAAAGAAAGAGCATTGGTCTGCATGAACTGACTGGCATCATACTGGCCCTGTCCCCTATCCCAGGTCCTCATGTCCAGCTGGAGTGCCCTCCCTCTAGATGATGCTTGGTCCCTATAAGAACCTTGCCAGTGTATCTGACCCTGTCTTCTTTCCCTTCTCATTACAGAGCTCTGTGTCTGAACCACGGGGCACAGAATCAACTGTGTTCCTATTTTATCAAATCTTCTGGGCATAAAGAAGATTTGATAAAGAACTATCACTATAGTTCATTATTTTAATGGATGCTCTAGGGCAGCGGTTCTCAGCCTGTGGGTCCTGACCCCTTTGCAGATCAAATACCCTTTCATGGGAGTCGCCTAAGACCATTGGAAAACACAGATATTTACATTACAATTCTTAACGGTAGTAAAATTACAGCCAAGAAGTAGCAACAAAAATAATTTTATGGTTTGGGTTCCCCACAACATGGGGAATTGTATTAAAGGGTCACAGCATTAGAAGGTTGAGAACCAGTGCTCTAGGGTCTAAGGGAACCCAGGTTGAGAAGTGAAAATAGCTGGTTAGAGACATAATTACAAACCAGACAACACCATGAAAGATCAGAGCTGAGCTCAGAGGACTAAGTCAGAGTTAACTAGGTGACAGGTCAGGGGGCCCCTGGGGAAGGAGGAAATCATGGGCATAGGCCCTGTGATGTAGAGGTGCAGTGGCTAAGTGGTGGCTTGTCATCCTGTCAGCCTTGAGCTTAAGGGCAGTATCTAGCTGAGTAGTCTTGAAGTGTTTGAAGTGGCATGTGTGCCTAAGAGATTTATTGAGAGATTAGATTGGTGATTTGAAATGACAGGAGGACTCTGACATGGGAGACAGCACTGGAGAGACTCAGAAACTCACGGGTTGAGTTCTATTATAGACAGTTTATGATGGGGTAGTAGGACAGAGTCCCTGGGTGCTTAGAGGGTAAAATAGAAGCCAGGCAAAGGTAGGTAGAGCTGGTGCTTGAACAGGGCTTTGGAGGTGGGAGTGGGGTTGAATTGGCCCAAGATTTTTGGCCTTATGGACAGTTATCACCAGCCAGTGAGATGTGGAATCCTAGAGACCTGTTGCTGTCAGGTTTATCTATAAGCACTGAACCGTGGTTCTTGGAGGACTTTGTCAGTTTTTATTTCCATGGCCATTCAGCTGTTGTTTGTAGGTATTCATATATATGAAATAACAGTTCTTCCCCAGAACTCTTACCTTGTGGGGCTTGGGTTTTTAATAGGAGTAGCTTGACCAAATAGTGTCCACCTAGAAAGCTGTCCCCTTGCTGGCACTGTGTCTCTGCACATCCTCTCCGGGTAGCTCTGCCCCACAAGAGAACTACATAGACCAGCTAAGAAGGAAGGGCTTCCCCATGGCTCATTTTTCTTTCTTTTCATGGGCAATTGGGCTCCTAATGAGAATGTTCTCATTAGGAGGTCCCAGGAAGCCTCCATCCATGAATGACTCATGTGATTTACCAAACTGCTCTGCCAGGTGTCCTCATTTGGTTTAACACTTGCTCCAAGCAGCCATGGGGTGCTGTCATCAAGCTCTTGGGACAAATATATGTGCACTGTCAAGGCTGAGAAGTTAATTTTCTACTTATGTGAAAATTAATTGCCAGATGTGGCGATGGAGCATCCTGGGGTGTGTGTGTGTGTGTGTGTGTGTGTGTGTGTGTGTGTGTGTGACCTGGCACTGTTTGCCAGTGATGTGTGAACTAGTCAGCTATTTCAGAACCTAAGCTGGGTCTATACTAAGTTATGGTCCCCAGGGGTAGCTGTGGTAGTGGCTACATGCTTCTTCCAGTTAGGAGAAGCTAAGGGCACCTTACTTTTTTGAGACGTGGTTAGTTTTGAACAGCTGTGTGCAGAGGAAGGGTGAAAGACATTCATGCATGCTACCTTTTTGGCCTCTCAGAGCAATGAGTGACAGGTCATTAGACCCCTCATCCAGATTTGCCTTCTCAAATTCCCCAGTGTTGCTGAGAAGTCAGAGGCCAGCAGTGATTTAAATTAACATATTTAATTAATAAAATGTGTACGATTGGTTGTTTTATAGTTTTGCATAGTTTTGAGTCTCAGCAGCTGAGTCATTGAGCTTATTGTAGACCCTCATTGTCACAGGGCTCCCTTTATAAAGCACCTAAATAATTACAGCATGACTGTGGTGTACCATTTGAGTATTTCTGCTCATAAGTGACCTGGCTCCACTGCATCTAGCAGTCTGATGAGGACTGCCAAGTCTCCAGCTCTCAGCTGAGCACTGGATCAGTACTCACGGTCCTGCTACATCTTAACTATAGCATGGAGTTTAAATGTGAGTTTAGCAGAGAGTTCCTGCCTTATTACCTGGTGTGCTAGCTAGTCTTATATCAACTTGACAGAAGCTAGAGTCACTGGAAAAGAGACCCTCGACTGAGAAAATGCCTCTATTAAGATTGGGCTGTTTAGGCGAGCCTGTGTGCGTTTTCTTAATTAGTGATTGATGGGGAGGGTCCAGCCAGTTGTGAGTGATGCTGTCCCTGGACTGGTGATCCTGGCTTCTATAAGAAACAGGCTGGCCCGGCGGTGGTGGCTCACACCTTTAATCCCAGCACTTGGGAGGCAGAGGTAGGCGGATTTCTGAGTTTGAGGCTGGCCTGGTTTACAGGGTGAATTCCAGGACAGCCAGGGCTACACAGAGAAACCCTGTCTTGAACACCCCACCCCACCCCCAAAAAAAGAAACAGGCTGAGCAAGCCAGGTGGAACAAGATAGTAAGCAGCACCCCTCCATGACCTCTGCATTAGCTCCTGCCATGCAGAGCTTGGTTCTTGTCCTGCTTGAGTTCCAGTCTCGACTTCCTCCAGTGATGAATAGTGATGTGGAAGTGTAAGCCGAATAAACCCTTTACTGCAGTTTGCTTTTGGTCATGGTGTTTCATCACAGCAGTGATAACTAAGACACTTGGTCTAGGAGACCCAGAGGGTCAAGAGAAGAAATGAATGATTTCAGCTAGTCATAGTAAGATGGGCTAGATATCAACTTGAAGTGGTTGCAGGGTGGATTTGGCAGGTCCTAATACAGCCAAGCATGTAGTAAAGGGTATTCTACCTAGGTGGAAGTGTGGCCAAATAAAGGTGCCGAATAACTGTGATGTGTGGTCAGTCACCCTCCAGTCCCAGTTGAACAGTAAAGCTGGTCTGTTTCTTCAAACTGCAGGCCAAAACCTAATTGGCTGTCTGTTTTTGTGAGTAAAACTTTATTGAAACCCAGCCTCATGTTCATGGTATTTTCTCACTTGTGTAGTCGAGTTCACAAAGCCAGCAGTAACTGTTGTCCTCTCCTTTTAGAGAAACATTTAGAACAAATGAAAGCACTTATATTTGGGCACCAGGAGGTAGGAAAATGGTTTGTAACTGGGTGAGAGGTGTTCCCAGCATAGGAAGTCAAGGACAAGGGATGTATCTACCTCTCCTTTCTGACTCTCAGCTGGGGTCAGGCCTCACAACTGGTCTCAAGTGCTGTCCCTCTTTCCCCAGCCTTTGTCTGTCTTTGGTCCAAGTCCACACCGCTGACCTTGATTTTTTTTTTATGGGGACCACAATGTGTTCTCTGTACTTCTTCAGCGAGGGGCTGCAGAACAGAGCAGAGTCCAGGAACAAGACAGACCAATGGTGGTTTCGAATACTGAGAATAACGTGTGGCCCAATAGTTTCAGGAGACAGTGGGGAAGGAAAAGAGTTGTCATTTTGACCACCAACCATATCGAACCCAAAGTAATAACTTCCTTTGGCTCCCACAGCATGACCCACATGCTCTGCCTGACATTGAAGTCTAGGACACCAGGAACACCTTGTCCATAAAACAAAGCTGTTCATCTGCACTAGGGCAGGCTTTGTTTGCATTAATTATAAATTTGATGTGATGTTGATAAAGGGGCTAAAATAATGTGGCCCTGTGGTGCACACTCACCGGTTATCAGAGATGACTGCCTCACACAGACTTGCTCTGAAGACTCTAGCTCCTGGCTTTGAAGAAGGGGAAACTAGGGCAGCCTCCAGTCTATACCCCATAAGATGGATGCCCTTAATCCTGTAGATGAAGAGGGGAGACTGTCTTCCTATACATTTCAAGGCTTTTCAACTGGACTAAAATTCAAATTGACATATACAGGTTAACAGGAGAAACCTATGTTTAATTATGCTGTCACCAGCTCCCTAGAATAGGAGGCTTCCGGAGGGGCTTAGTGCTTATAAAGCACCTGATGGTACCCTTGAGCCTTTCCTCGGTGATGCCTCCAGATGAGCACCAAGGCCCGAGCTCCTGAACACAGCCTGTGGGGCTCCTGCTAACCTGTGCTCTCATCCCTGGCCTTCAGAAACCAGCCAGATCTAATGTGTGTGGCTTTGAGCTGTGGGAGCTCTAGGAAACTGCTCTGCAGCAGTGGGAACCAAGTGTGTGAGAGGTGACACCAACTGTTATAGAACATTCTCAACATGAAAGTCTAAGACAAGAATCAGCACTAGGTCCTCCCTTAAAAATGAAGCTTAATAGTGACCTGCAAACTTCTGGTCAGGTGGAGTAAGACAATTCTCATTAAATTGATTTTTGGTTTGGTTTGGTTTGGCTTTGAGACAGGCCTCCATCTGTAGCCCAAGTTCCCTTGAACTCACTGTGTAGTCCAGGCTAGTTTCAAACTCCTGTTAGTCCTTCTGTGGCCTTTCAAGTGCTGGGACTACAAGTGTGTACTCCCCACCCCCACCAGGCTTTCCAGTAAATTTGCTCTGAGTTATTTCTGTGTTAATTACAGCTCCTGGAAAAAGCATAGATTTCCTAAGAAATATCTGACGTATGACATTGTCAGACCATAAACTCCGTAAAGCGTAAGGTTTAAATGGTCATTTGAAGACCTTTATTAACTCATAGAAACCCAAGTTGGAGACCAAGTTCATAGTTTCTTTACATCTTTCTGGCAATTCCTTCTACAGTGTGGCACTGGAAGTCACTCTCTTCTGAGTTCAGAGCTTGCTTTTAGTGGGCAGAATTAACCCACCTTGTTCACCTTTTATCTTGGCCAACAGGAAACTCAGAGCCACACAACCACAGCTGGGGCAGTACATCTGTCTTTTCACTCTACTATTGCATGCTTTTAAACTGTGTTGTTAGGGATTTTGTGTTACCTAAACAAACACCACCATTAGGGGAAGAACTGTTTTTAACTGCATGTTAGCATTGCGGTTGGCTTTGACCCAGCTTCAGAGCAGAAGCAGCCATGTGTGTTTGTTACACTAATTATTAGGTGAGTTGTTTAGCCAGGGCTTGCTGGCTGGCTAGTGAGCTCTGACTCCTGTGTCTCCCCAGGGCAAAACCCTGCTGCTGTTCTCATTTAGAAGGGTTTGCTTCTGACCCAGAGGGTTGGTACAGACCAAGACTCCCTGAGAAGCTGTGCAGCAGCTTCCCCTCCCTGGGGGAGTCAGTGCCTTCTGCCTCTGCTCAGGCGCAGAGGAGAGAGGAAGTGACCTTCCGATTGTGGCTGTGGTAGCTGGCTTCATCTCTCCTCCTGGGGTAGAACATTTTAGAGTTTGTGTTTCCTGTGTATAACTCCTAAAGCAAAGTGGTTTGCTGAAAATGTCACTTGGTATTTGTCATTTTGCACCTAGAATAACATTTGAGACCTGTGAAACAATGAGTCACTAGAATAGTTTGAGGCAAA
>NW_022196897.1:17494679-17519557 GCF_008632895.1 Mastomys coucha
AAAAATGCCATCTGTGCTATGGCTGTCCATATTTTTCTAGGATGTTTGCAGCCCACTTTACATGCTTCTTTGGACATGCATAGTGCTGGGGTGTTGCTTAGTGGCAGAGCCCTTGTCTGGCACATGCTCTAATCCCGTCTGCTTTCCACCCCCAGCATACAAAGCAAGCAATTAAACAAACCCTAGTCGGATCTACACAATCTACTCCTTCATGTAACAGTGCAGAGACACGAGCACTGTGTGGGGGTTCCACCTTGCACTCCAGCATGCACACGGACCTTGCTTAAGGTATAGTGTGTTCAGGAAGACCAGGGGCCAGGGAAAGTGTCTGGAAAGGCAATTGGGCTACATACCAGGAAGCAACCAGTGAACAGGCCGTGTGGGAGCTTGAACATGGCCGCCTAGCCTACAGTAGACACTTTGTGTCTATTGGGTGATAATGAAGTCAGTAACAACACAGATAGAAATGGGCAGAGAAGGAAGGCTTTGTAAAACAGTAGGAAGAGAGCTCATAGGCAGTACCTTCTAACTTAGTGGCTCTGACTCTCCTGAGGGACTGTTAAGAGATTGCAGGAGGAGCTAGAGGGATGGCTCAGCCATTAAAAGTACTGGCTGCTCTTACAGAGGCCCCAGATTCAATCCCCAGCACCCATGCGGTGGCTCACACCCATCTGTAACTCCAGTTCCAGAGGATCTGACATCCTCACACAGACGTATAGACAGGCAAAGCACCAATGCATCTAAGATAGAAAGGTAATAGATTATTAAAGAGAGAGAGATTGAGATTGCAGGAGCAATCCTGTTTATGATCAGTGTATGACTTGTAAGTCCCTTGGGGAGGCAACCACACTTTGAGAATCCCTGGTGTAGCCTGATGTTCTTGCTTTCCACATGAGAAGAGGCTAGGGCAAATTTTGTTTGCCTGCTGACAAAATGAGCAAGTGACTGAAGCAGCACTCAGAGAAGGGGAAACCATTCCAATGTCCATGACTAGCAGACTCCTGTACTGCTGACTGGGTGCCAAGTTGTTTTCCTGGGGTTCACTTCAATTGTCTGGCAACCTTGGGGACGCACAGGCCCAAGAGTGCCATTTTAGACATCAGTTGCCTGCACGCGGCCCTTAAGTCCTTTGTGGGGAGTGGGTTTCTGTCTAAGCATGAAAGCCAGGGCATATGAGTGGCAGATCTCTTTGTTGGAGGACAGATGTGCCTCCAGCAGACTCTGATTTAGTGTTTAGAATATGAATTAGCTCTCTGATGGCAGCGAAGAAAGCCCATCCTATAGCCCAAGCTAAACTCCTCTCAGCTGCTCTCTGCCCATTCCCCTTGATCCAGCGTACTTGTCCCCAGCACACGCTCCGCTAGCTCCCCACCCCAGCATAATGTACCTCTGGCCCACCACGGAGACTCCTGTGTGGAAGGTGGTGAAAGGTACCTCTGCTTAGTTCTTCCCTCCCTTTGCTCCTTGATCCCCTCCCAAGAAAGCCTTCACAGGAGCCTGCTATCTAGAGCAGCCATCACGAGTCTAAGTGTTCCTTTCTGGAAGGTCCTGGGAAGGAAGACCCACAGTGGTGGTCTCTCCCACACTGCAGCCTTTCACCTCTGTGGCCTCTGGAACTCTGAGGAACTGGCCCAGGGCTAATTTATGGCATGAATAAATGCCATAAATTCACTTCAAGTTGATATTTGGGTAAGAGGTGTTTAGAGACCAAAGCCAGGCAGCAGTCTGTTTCAGTGTTTGTTTTCCAACCCACCTTCCATGGCTGCTTTAAAGGTAAAGAGACAGGCAGCCTTCTGAAGCAGCTCAGATGTTACCCAACACACTGCTCTCAACCCCTTGCTATAGAGGACATAAAAACATTACTGTAAAGAAACTAGATATTTCAGACCCTGCTCTGTGGTAGTGTTTCAGTTTGTAAAGGATATTGGAACTAAACATTCATCAAGCAGCCTCAAAAAATCATGCATAGCTTACTGACTGATAATTCTCTTGTGTGGTATAAACCCATTTACAGATTTAGAGGAAGAATTTAGGGTGACTTCTCAAACATGCGCAGTAGCGCTTTGATTATAATATCCGTGGATCTGGGATCCCAGTGCCTTACAGTCAGCACTTACGTTCTTAGATACAGTAGTGAATCACGACAGACCCAGGCTTCTCAAAAAAGAGGAAGTGCTATGTTTCCTTCCATGGTCACTTCATGGCTCCTGGAAATTTCCATTAAACACAGTGGATTCACTCTGTTGTCCCTGCCTTCTTCCCCTGAGGAAGATCTGCTGGGGTCTTACATGCTGGGGCGGGGCTTTGTGTTGTAGGCGCCCTGCTTCCTTAAGATCTGGAGGGACTGTGCCTTGGGCTGCTGGGCCCTTGGTAAAAGCCTTGTCTTCCCAGTTGATTTTGTTCCTTGTTAAGAAATCCCAAGGTTTCCATGCCACGTGTAAAATCAGTTCCCCCCAAAATCAGTTCCCCCTTGGAATATGTTAGTGGAGCTTGAGATTACTTTGTTTTCCACCAAGGATGCAACTAGCCCACCAGTCGGGCCAGCAGAGGGCACAGGGCTGAGTCTCCAGCCAATGGCCTACTCCTGTGCAGAGCCAGCTGCAAGGGCTTCTTGGCTCTTTCCTTGGCCAGTTTTGGACAGGTTAACACCCTCTCCCCTCAGTTCTGTGTTGACTGTCTTTGGGGCTTCCAAGAGGAAACAGTTTGCCTGTATCTGCTTTCTTGGATGCATGTATGCTGATGCTTAGGTTTGGGGTACACTCTTGCAGCCCAGGAACCCTGCCATTCTGACCCACCTCATCTCTCTGGAGAATTACTATAGAACCCAAGGACAATATGCATGCTTTCCCAGCCCAAAGTGGTACTAAGCAAAAACAGAGGCTATACAAACAAGTCTCTAGGCAACAGGGAGTTCCATGACCTCTTTGCTCCAAACCATGTTGGTCCTCACTCACTGTCGCATGAAGCAGACCTGCAGGAAATGCTGTAGGCTGGTTCAGTGCTCTGACCTGTGATAGGAGAATCCTTGGTAGGCCTTCCTTCCTTGCTGGGATGACTATTGTTAGCTAGACTTTGATGGCTGGGACTGTGGGATGGACACATACACAATGCTGATGTTCTCTGGGTGGAGCTTTGTTCCCAACAAGAAGGGGCTCATCCCTGAGATGAGAACTTCTTTATTGTCAGACACTAGCTGTCTCTTTGCACATGGGTCCTTCTCAGAGCCCTTCTTTCTCTTCCTGCAACCTTGCCTCTTTCTCTTAGATCTGATTCTTCTAAAAGAGTGCTTATGGAACTCCAGGGTCACTAGTGAGAGCTGGTGACACTGCCTTTCCCAAGAGGCCCAGCCCCCTCCCAGCTTGGTTAAGAGAACATGGAGGTAATTTATCATAGAGTTGGTGAATAATGAGAGTCAGGCCTTCCCAGGTGTCTTACAGTAGTTGTGCATTTGGCTGTGACATGAATAGTCCAAAGCCTCTGTCTCCAGTCTTCCCTCAGGAATGGTTCCCTTCCCTGACACCTGCATACTCATCATGGTTCTCAGGTTCTGGGACCTGAGCGGGAAGCACAGCTCGTGTCACGACATGGTTAAAGTTCCATCTCTTCCAACAGCAGGAGGTGCTATCTCAGGCTGGTCTCTACTGAAAGAGTTGACTTTGGGGTCTGCTTGTGAACCGTGATCTGTAAGGAACATTGGCTGTGGGAATTTGTGCATCTCTCAGGTGCATGTTCTCACCCAGTTAGACCCTACACTCCCAGATCTACTGTCTACTGGACTCTCGTGTCCTTCCGTGAACTTTTTCTGGATCTCTCTGAAGTAAGCTCTTTACCCCATCAGCATTTAGCTCATTCTGAGCAGGAGGCATTTCCCGAGCTGGCAGAGCATGTGGACAGGTTTCCATTCCCACTCACCCTGGGGCCTTCTGTAGCCTGAAATGGCCAGTGTAGAATTGGTTGGAGTCTCTCAGCCAAGATAGGCTCAGTGGAATGGGCCAGCCCAGAATCTGTAACACTGTTTATGAACGAGAGGGATCAGAGACAAACTCTCAAGTCAACAAGACAGGTTTCTGCTGTCTTTCCCCTAACCTTGTAACTGCCAAGATGGGAACCGTAAGATAGTGAGGGGGTCATCTGCTTCAGGAGCCTGCTTCAAGACAGGCCTAAAGAGTGCTGTCACCGCCAAGGTCAGAAAACCCCTCCCTCTCTCCAGCCAGATGCTGGCACTTCTAGGCATCTCTGAACTGTGTGTTTTCCCCACTGAGGTTTAAAAATAAAGTCCACTCCCTATCTATTACCCTCTCCCGGTCAGAGAGCAGGGTGTGGCCTCAACTCCTCCCCCAAGCCCTCTGCCTTAGCTGTGCTGCCGCTGTGAACACTGATTGGCTGCCTTTCTAAGGAGCTGGTTTACTTTGACTAGTGTTGTTGCCCAGAAAGTCTCTCCTCAGGGATGTGGGCACATCTAGCAGACAGCTTCCATGCTGGGTACGAGTTTCAGAGAGGACAGTGGTGAACCTGACTACAAAGCCGTGTGTGTGTGTGTGTGTGTGTGTGTGTGTGTGTGTGTGTGTGTACATACACGTGTGTACTCTGCACTTGTTGGAAGGAGACTTTTGAGTTTACCCAGATGAAGTAAGATTCCCCAGGAACAAAAGCAGACCCCAATCCTTCCCACCACTGGACTTAGATCTACTTTGAGCCATCTCCAGGGTATATACTACTCTTCTGCTACCAAACCAGACACTGCAGGTTGGCAGATGCACCAAGACTACCTTATCTATCTCCTCAGCCTCAAGGTTTCTGTTTGCAGTGAGAACACAACCACCCTAAGGTGGCTTTGGGATTGAGTGAGGTCAGGCTGCAGAAAGCCTCTGATGGGAAATAGCCCAGGCCATTGTACCACCTGGACTACATGGGCCTGTGCAGAACTCCACACCTAATTCAGTGCTGTGTGCTTAGTGGTGGTGGGGGTGGTCACATTTGACTGGGAAGGAAGTCTAGTTTGCCCAGATCAGTATGACTTGTGCCTATAGTTCAAAAGCATGAGCCCTGGGCTGATGAGATGGCTCAGCGGTTAAGAGCACTGACTGCTCTTCTGAAGGTCCTGAGTTCGGATCCCAGCAACCACATGGTGGCTCACAACCACCCGTAATAAGATCTGATGCCCTCTTCTGGTGTGTCTGAAGACAGCTACAGTGAATTACGCCGAGTGAGCGGGGCTGGCAGAGGTCCTGAGTTCAATTCCCAGCAGCCACACACATGATGACTCACGGCCATCTGTACAGATACAGTGTACTCATACACATAAAATAAATAAATCTTTAAAAAAAAAAAGCATGCGCCCCTGAGCCAGTTGTGCTGTCTAATACTCTGAACACTTGGCAATGATGAAAGGAAAGTATCTGGGATGCTCTTCCAGTGATAACGGGGAAGAAATTGTGCTGGCTTTGGCCAGGAGGCCAAGTCTGGAGCTTCCTCTTGGCTCCAGGTTTGTGAGCGAGCGAGCAAGCGAGCAAGCGAGCGAACGAGTGAGTGAGCGAGCGAGAGAGTGAGAGAGAGCATCTGGCCATGCTACTGAGGCATGCTCTGTGTGGCCTGATATAGTCTTGTTTCTAGAGGGAGAAGAGTGGGCATCAGGATTCATGAGAGAACAGACGGTCACGTCTCTATTTGAGTTCTTCCAAACTCTGCAGCAGTCTGCCAGCAGTCTGCCCGGCCAGTGCTACTTGCTCTCAGGCCCTGCAACAACCTAGCATAAATGTGGAGAGGGCCTAGCCTGGAGCTCAGCTTGCATTCCACAGCTGTGTGCTGCTAGGGGTAACTAGAAGCAGTTACAGCCAACCTAGTCCTGGGAACTTCCTTGGCATGGAAGGGGAGGGCCCAGAGTTGCCCTGTCTAATTCAGGCATCCTAAAAATGGTTTGTGTGAATAGAACATGCTGGCCGTGTAAACTCCACACCGTAGTAGGATGTAAGAAAACAATGTGTGGACAAACATGCTTTGTCCCTGCCAGTGTGTAAAAACACGTTGAAGACAGATATATAAGGAACATATAGACTGAGAACTGTGTCCCCAGAAGTATGAGCCCTCCTGTGTTGCTGCCAGATAGTAGCCTTGTCTCAAGCATAACCATTCTCTTGATTCCCCAAACAATAGCTGTGCTTTGCATGACGATGTAGTTATGTAGCTGTTCATTTGGTTTGTGTGTTTCTTTGTATGTAGCCTCTTTGTGTGAGTCATCTGTGCTGCATAGGTAGGAATAGATGGTTCGTTCTCATGTGGGGTGGGATTTCATTTTCTGAATGTGCTTGTATTTACCCCTCTCTTGTCCTCAGGCACCCTGTAGGACCACTCTTCACACTCTGGGTGCTTTGTGGTGAGCTGGGGCATAGCTTCAGATACATACCCAGCTCCCTTTCTCCTTCCCTTCCTTTTCATTTGTCTTGTTTTGATTTGCAACAAGATCTTGTACTATATAGCCCAAGTTGGTCTCAAATTCTTAGTCCTTTTGCCTCAGTCTTCCTGGGGTTCAGGGATTACAGACATGTGCCATGGTACCTGGTTTAGCCTTTCCTTTGATCCACATGGGCATGGATGTAGTGATGTGTCTTTATGGCTGTAATGTGTTGTTTCCTGATTACAAATGCAGCTCAGCACTGTACTATCTGCCCACTGGTCATTCAGGTACCACATCTTGCGAGATCTCTATCTCATCTAATTCTCAGTGTATGTCTAACCCTCATAGTTATGTAAGTGAGATGGAAATAGAGGAGCTCAGGTTTGAGCCAGACACATGGTGATGGGCCGGGGGGCTGCAGGTCCAGCCTCTTCCCTTCATCTCATGCCCATGGCCACTCAGAGCCTTGCTGGGGCAGCTATTGGCTGCAGCCTGCCTGACATGAAGGCAGTTTTCCAGCTTTCCCGTTCTTCTCTATAAACTAGCAATTCTATTTCTCAGCATTTCATTATGTAAGCATACAGAGATGGAGGAATGAGCTGTGTGTTCATATGGGAGTTAGAGTCCATCAGCCAGGAGACTCCCTGCCATCCAGCAGAACATTATTCAACTGTCAAACAGACTCATAGGAAACTATCCATAATGCATTGCTATGTTTTTTTAAAAAAAACAAAAACAAAACAAGGATTGGCTGGATATAGGGGTGCATGTCTTTAATCCCAGCACTTGGGAGCAGAGGCAAGGGATCTCTGGGAGTTTGAGGCCAGCCTAGTCCACAGAGTGAGTTCTAAGACTACCAGGGCTACATAGAGAAACCCTGTCTCAAAAAAAAAAAAAAAAAAAAAAAAAAAAAAAAAAGAAGGGACTGGAGAGATGGCTCAGCGGTTAAGAGCACTGACTGCTCTTCCAAAGGTCCTGAGTTCAAATCCCAGCAACCACATGGTGGCTCACAACCATCCGTAATGAGATCTGACACCCTCTTCTTGGTGTCTTCTACTGTCTTCTACAGTGTACTTAGATATAATAATAAATAAATCTTTAAAGAAGAAGAAAAAGAGGAGGAGGAGGAGGAGGAAGAAGAGGAAAGAAAAAGGGAAAAAGACTAAACACACATACACAAACACACACAATCTGAGCTGGAGAGATGGGTGAGTGGTTAAGGACATTTGCTGAGCTTCCAGAGCACTCAGTCAGTTGACTTACCACCACCTCTAACATCTAGGGCATCCGACTCCCTCTTCTGGTTTCTAAAGGCACTTGCACACATATAGCACCCCACACACACACACTTCACTCCACACACGAATAAAAACAAGTCATTCAAGGGGAGCGCTTGGAGAAATGGCTCATCAGTTAAGACCTCTTGTTGCTCTTTGACGGTGTGGAGTTTGCTTCCCAGCACCCACATTGCACAACTCAGTCAACTGTAACTCCAGCTGCAGGTCATCCAGGGCCCTCTTCTGTGTACAGCAACATACACATGGCTTGTGAGCTCACATAAGTTAAAAACACACGAGTGCAGTAATTCCCACTTGGCGCTATGAGAAGCCAGGAGGGGTTCCCACTGTTTCATGTTTCTTCAGTGCTTGGATTTGAATAATGAGTATTTCCATGTTCAGCGTCCACGGGTGTGGGTGTAGGATGTTGGGCAGGCCTTTGAGGTGGCAAAACTTCAAACACCACCTTCCCTTTGTCCTCACACAAATATCTTTGTGCTGAGTAAGACAGGATCTTTTAATGTGGAAAGTCTTGCTTTCAGCTCCCTCAGCTGGAGCTGTTTCTAGCCTTTGATTATTGAGTATTAGCAGAGGTTTAGCGATGTTACCAGATGACAATGATGGCTGCCAATTAGTAAGTACCTGCTCTGGGTCAGGTCCCTTGGCTCCACCTTCACCCACAGGGTCACATTCGATCCCCCACAATCACCAGAGGAAGAGGTGGGTCTGTAGTTAGTCCTTTTCTTTAGGCTAGATGAGGTAGAAGAAAGAAGTGAAAGAGGCTCAGAGAGGTATCCAAGCTTGGGTTAAACCACACTACCCAACTCCACACAGTGTGGCCTGAAGTGCCCATGATGCTCTCTGCCTACTCAGCTTCATCCCTACATTACAATGTGCAAAATCCTTGCATACTTGAAAATGAAGTCCTACTATTCTAGAAAGTTCCTCCCAGTATCCTCCAGACACTTCTCCACCCAGTTGTCCTTACTCCTTTGGCAGGGGGCAAGGGTGCCAGATGAAGTAAATCATCTCTAGATCCTTCTGGGGATGCGTGCTGAGCCTGATGTAGGACAGGTAGCAAGAAGCAAAGGTCAGCTCTCTAGGTTGACTGCAGACACTGTGAAGCTGCTTCATGAGTCCTATCCACAGTGACCTTGACTTTGTGATCCCTGGTGTGGATGTGGCTTAGAGGCTTCCCGTCTTGGAATGGAATTAAGCCCTGACAGAAACTGCTGCTAAGTTGGGATCCCAGCTGCCACGGCAAATGACATTTGAAAGGCCAGTTGATGGCACATTTGTCAGGAGCAGACAGACAGACATTGCTAAGCCCACCAAGAGGCAAGCTGACGATCTAAGAATGAAATCCTGTTAGCGGGCAGGGCACTTTGGAAGAAATTGGCCAGCTTTGTGGGAGTCAATTAGCTTGAGTGTTTGCTGAGGCTGATCCTGTGAGTAGGATGGGTGTTCTCCACCCCTGTTCTCCCTAGGTAGGGGACATGCAGATCATGGATTGTCAAAGAGAGCGGCTGTTGGTGGTGGCACTGCTGTATTTACCCAGAGATTAAAGAGCTGCTCTTCCAGGGAGAAAAAAACCTCTGACTGTTGGTGCAAATGCCCTGCCACACAATGAGGGACTCAGCCTTAACTTCTGTTAGTGGCCTTTCAAGCCTTTGCAAGCGCATAGGTCATAGTGTTCCAGCTTGGTTCAGCACAGCTATGTGGGACACATGAGTGTGTGTGTGTGTGTGTGTGTGTGTGTGTGTGTGTGTGTGTGTGTGTATTGGCCTCCAGCCCTGCAATCCACCACTTTTACTCATAGGACTTTCTTATGCATGGCCAAAAGACACACTGAATGTGTCTGCAGCAGCATTGTTTGTGAAAGCCAAGAACAACACAGTGACTGTGGAAGGCAAGCAGGCAAAACAGTATTACAGACAAAAGCAAGAATATGTATGTCATCTGAGTGGTTGCTGTCAGGCCTATAGAGAGACTATATAGAACACTACCTTGCAGGATGGTCACAAACTCTTAAGTTAAACTACACATGTGGATGCAAATTATAAAAAGAGGACTTACAGTCCAAACAACCACAGGGTGGCTACCTATGTGACAGAAGAACAGCTCTGGCCAAGAAACCCTACTGTATGGCTGTTCATTCTCCTGTGGCTATAGAAAGTACAGGGAAGCAGCAATACATTTCTCACTCTTAGGTATTTTTCAGTTGCTGATAGGACAGCATGACCAAGGCAACTTACAGAGAAAGCGTTTATTGGGGCTTATAGCACAGTTCCAAGGATCCCGATGGCCACCTGAAACCTGGTCATTACAACAGGGCTGCATATATACTCCATAGCACAGTTAGGGATCCCAACGACCTCCTGAAACGTGATTGTTCAGACATCTTTCCAGGGAAAGCTGAGCACAGTCTAGTTCTGATCTCTAGAACTGGAAGGTTGGTTGTCATTACATAGCATCTCTGTTCTCCCTGTGACTTGCTGGTTGTTTTGTGCCCACTAACGGGCCTGAGAAGGGTGATGTAATAACAGGTGCCTCAAACTGTCACCACAGCTTCCCAATTGTGTACCTACTCAAACTGTATTCAGGACCAGGCAGGCAAAGATAGAGTGAGTTCTGTCACCCACTTCCTGTCTTTGATGGCAGCTATCAGGAGTAGATGTCTCTGGTTCATGGTCAGGGCCAGCCTTGCTCTCATGTTCCTCAGAGGTTATTTGGTTTGGTTTGATTTTTTGGTTTGGTTTGGTTTTTTGGTTTTTGTTTTTTTTTATTTTTGTCTTTTGAGACAGAGTTTCTGTGTAGTTCTGGCTGTCCTGGAACTCACTCTGTAGTCCAGGCTGGTCTCGAACCCAGAAATCCGCCTGCCTCTGCCTCCCAAGTGCTGGGATCAAAGGCGAGCGCCACCACCGCCCGGCTCCTCAGGGACATTTGTGCCATCTACATTTCTTTCCATGTTTGTTCCACCTTGGTTATGAGAGTTGACTGTGAGTCTGGCCAGCTCCTTAACCCTGCATCTCCTTACAGAACCCAGGCAGCAGACCCCAGAAAGGAGGAAGTTGGCTCACCCAACTGAGTCTGAGTAACTTGATCACCACAGTAAACCCAAGAAATATATATCCTGCCCAGACTTCCCCTTCAAGCCTGCTTGTCTCTCTTCTCTCAGCCTGTCTTAAGTCAAGTGCTTTCATACCCCATGCAGCCCAAGCCTATCTGGGAGCTGTGTGCTCTCTTTGGAGAATGTTACAAGGCCAGCCAGCATCAAAAGGAATGGGATGGATGAAGTAGTAGTGACTGATACAGGGCAGGTGTGCCTCTTCCTGTAAGTGAAGAGAAGAGAGTATTGGTGAGCCCTCTAATCGGTAGAGTGAGCGGCGTGTCAGTGCTGGAGGATAACCCATTAAAGGCCTGTGGGCTGTATGGAAATATGATTCAGAGTATGACTAACCCTGTACCACTAAAAAAACTCTGTAGACAGGTTTGCTTCCATGGTCAGCAGCTACCTTGTGCCGGCCAGTTGATAAGTGAACCCATTTCTGAAATGGGTATACCACAGTGTACCCATTTCTAGTTAAAAATACAAATCAGAAGTGAATTTTCAGGACAGCTGACAGAAGTGTTCTGAGCATGTCTGGCCTGGGCTATGATATTCTGTGAACTAGGTGCATAAAACACATTTTCAAAAAAGACTAATTTACCTATAGAACTAGAGAGATGGCTCAGTGGTTAAGAGCACTTTTTAGCTCTTATAGAATATCTGGGATTGATTCCTGACACCCATATGGTAATTTACAGTAACTCCAATCCCGAGGGATCTGGTGCCTTTTCATTCCCACAGTTGTGTATGTAGTGCATATACATATACACATATGAGGCAAATCACTCATATATATAAAATTAAATAATCTTTAAAACTTAATTGATGTATCTGTGTGTTTATGCATCTTTGGAGAGATGGCTTAGTAGTTGAGAGTGCTTGCTGCACAATCCCTCTAACTACAACTTCAAGGGATGGAGTGCTGTCTTCTGGTCCTCGGGCATCACTCACACACACATACACACACACACAAACACACACACACACACACACACACACAGAGAGAGAGAGAGAGAGAGAGAGAGAGAGAGAAGACTAATCTTAATCTTTTAAAAATGTGTTTTATCCTCCAGCTCTCAGACTATTGTGTAGCAGATCACCCTGTCTCATGCATACTCACTTGTATCGTATCAGCCTATAGGCAGAGTCCTCCAACACAGGCCCATTTGCCAATAATGCACCTTGCCTGCCGAATGTCTCCTATCACTTAGTAAATATGTGTATCTAAGGACCTCCAGCCGCCCAGGTCACAGTAGCATATCAGTTGCTCCCTTCCCTAACCAGTCTTGCAAGGATGTACCATCCCACCTTTGCCTTAGCACCACCTGTGCTCCGCATAGGAAGTGCAGTGTATCCTGCATGTGTTGTCAGTCTCCATACGAAGGGGGAGAGCTGTTTCAGCCTCAGTTTAAAGAGTTAGAGAGGCACATGGTAGTGTGTTGCCCAAGCCCTCCATCTAGTCCAAGCTCTGAACCAGTTCTGTTAGGACTTGCCTCACAACCTTCATGTATGACAAAGGAAGTATAAATGTGAATGGACCTGCCCTGAGCTGCTGGGGGTGGGGGAAGAAATGAGGAACAGAAAATCCCACCACACCACTTCATCTGTTCTGACCTCCAAGGGCCAGGTGACTTCCTTCAAGCTAGTGTTACCTCTGCCCCGGAGAGCAAGGGCTTCCTGTTGCTCTGCAGCACCCAGCCTGAGGCAGGGTTTGATTTGCCTGCGTTTGAGTAAAGACCAGAGGCTCTTCTGAGTGCTTCTGGGCTCCCTGGTGATCTTCAGAGGCCAGAGTTTATCTGATCCTGCCTGAGCACTTGGAATGTTTTTGACTAAGAAATTGAACTTTAATATTAGGTTGTGTGCAGCAGTGTGACAGTGACAGCTCTGAAATGTAGCTACTACATCATTTGTTTGGGGACAACTCTTATTTTAGCAATAAATTGCTAGAAATGAGGGAGTATTTTTCTAAACTATAGATAACTTACCTCCCCATGGCATAAAGACTATTTTGTTCTTTAGTTTTCCAGTATTAAGTATTACAAATAGTTGTATTTTTTTCCTGTGGCTCTCTGCTGTTGCTGAAAGCTGGAGTGCTGTGTTCTTGAGGGGGTGGGGTATCTGGTGATTGATGTGTTCATTTGTTAAAGAACTGTTTGCTGAGCATTGTCTGTGGCCCAGATTCTGTCCGCTGCCGAAGCACACAGGTATGGCCCTTAGGAAACTGGTATTCCTGTCAGGAAACAGACTAATGAAGATGGCTTGGTTTCGTTTAGTTTAGTTTTGTTTTGAGACAGTGTTTCTCTTTGTAGCCCTGGATATCCTGGAACTTAATCTGTAGACCAGGCTGGCCTTGAACCTAGAGATCAGCCTGCCTCTGCCTCCTGCCTCCCGCCTCCCAGGTGCTGGGATCAAAGGTGTTGCCCCACCACCACTTGCCCTAATAAGGATTATAAGAAAGGTGCTACAGACTGTGAAGTTGCCCAGTGATTGACAGTTGTTTTTGTCAGCTCTGTTGATATGTCATCTGTGTGGCTTGTCATTTGTTCACTTAAAGTGTACAGTGGATCTGTGCTCTTCCAAAAAGACCCCGTGTTTCTTAATGGTCATTCTCCATCCTTCTCTGTATCCTTTGCAGTCTTAGGCAGCCACTGATCTATTTTCCGTCTCTGTGGACTTAACTATTCTGGATATCTCAGACAAATAGAATCACACAACAAGTGATCTTTTCTGACTGGCCATCATCACTTAGCATACTGTTTTCAAAATTATCCCTATTGTTGCAAGGTCAGGGATTAATTTTTTTTTATTACCAAATACCATCCCACTGGATGGATCCACCACATTTTATTTATCGTTCACAGGCATTTGGGCATTTGAGCATTTTCGCCTCTTGGCCATGGTGAAGCTAGTACTCTGAACTCTCCTGGGCAGGCCATATGGATATTTCTCTGGGACATATGCCTACACATAGAATTGCTAGAATGCTGTGTTTGGTATTATGAGAACCTGCCAGGAGTTTGCTAGTGCAGCTAGTGTATCTCCAACAGCAGCCTGTAAAGCTTCCCATCCTCACCTAGTCCTCACCAACACTTGGTAATACCTGTTGTTTTTAGTATTCCTGGGTGTCAAGTGGTTTTTGCCTAGTAATGTTGATAATCTTATGTTTGGCTTTTTGTTGCTTTTTTGTTTTTCTTTGTTTTTTGATTTTTTTTTTTTTCAGTGCTAAGGAATCAAATCCAGGGCCTCCTACCTGAGCCCAAACGTTGATCATCTTTTTATGTACTGTACTGGCTGGTTTTGTGTGCCAACTTGACACAGGCTGGAGTTATCACAGAGAAGGGAGCTTCAGTTGGGGAAATGCTTCCATGAGATTCAGTCGTGGAGCATTTTCTTAATGAGTGATCAAGGGGTAGGGCCCCTTGTGGGTAGTGCCATCCCTGGGCTGGAAGTCTTGGGTTCTATAAGAGAGCAGGCTGAGCAAGCCAGGGAAGCAAGCCAGTAAGGAACATCCCTCCATGGCCTCTGCATCAGCTCCTGCTTCCTGACCTGCTTGAGTTCCAGTCCTGACTTCCTTTGGTGGTAAACAGCAATGTGGAAGTAAGCTGAATAAACCCTTTCCTTCCCAATTTGCTTCTTGGTCATGATGTTTGTGCAGGAAGAAAAACCCTGACTAAGACATGTATTTATTACCAATATGTCTTTGGAGAAATGTCTTTTCAAATTCTTTTTTTATTTTATTAACTTATTTATTGTGTGTGTGTGATGTGTGCATGTGTGTGGTCTGAGAAGAGCTTTCAGTTGGCTTTCCTTTCCCCATGGGTTCGAGGACTCACTTCATTCAGGCTGTGACAACCACATTTCTCAGTGCTCCCATTCAAGGTCCTTTACTCATTAAAGTAATTTGGGTCTTTTGGGTGTTTGATTTGGGCTTTTTTGAGACAGGGTCTTTCCACCTTTCTATACATTTTAAGGTTTGGCTGTTGCTGCTATTAAATTTGGGGTGGATGTCCCACTCTCCAAGACGCAGAGATGGAAACCGATGCAATTAGCAAGAGGGATTTATTTATTTATTTATTTATTTATTTATTTATTTATTTATGGTTTTTTTTCGAGACAGGGTTTCTCTGTATAGCCCTGGCTGTCCTGGAACTCACTCTGTAGACCAAGCTGGCCTTGAACTCAGAAATCCTCCTGCCTCTGCCTCCCAAGTGCTGGGATTAAAGGCGTGCACCACCACCGCCCAGCAGGAGGTTTTTATTTTATTAATCCAGTATACTAGGGTTGTCTTGCATACAGGCAAAGGTGACCCCACCCCGAGGGATGAAAGCCCATTTATACCTTTTCAGAACAGAGTTTTACAACTTACGTGGGATGGTTATCTTTTTCATTGTTCTTTTCTTTCCGTTGACCTTTGTCCTCCAGGAGAGGGGGAGATACCTGCTGCACGTAGGAGGGGGAGATCCACCCCCTCCTGGGGACATTTCCTGGAACCAGGCAGTTACTGCCCAAAATTAGGGCATCTCTTGGGGACAGATGTTTGTTAAGTAAACTCTTCTGAAACTCTCTGTCTTTAGGCTTAATGGACATTCCTAACTCCTCTGTATTTTTATGAGGTGTCCCTGTTTGCTCAATTCTTACATTTCCCCCTCTTTCTTGGAGATATCTCAATCTTGAAATTATGTGCTATGCTGCTGTAACTCATCTTGGTTCACTTCTTGATATTGCTGTCTCAACATCATAATCTGTACAGTACTGACACTCTCTCTAATGAAGGCAACTAAGCGATTTAGAACGCAGGGGCCAAAGGTAAGTAATAATAGGAGTATAATTAGCAGTCCTACCAGTGTAGAGACTAAAGTTGTGAACCAAGGGGAGGAATTCAACCAGGCTTCAAACCAGTTCTGGCTTTGAGCTCTTTCTCTTTTTCTTTGCTCTAAACCTTCTCTAATCTTAGCTAAATTGTCTTTGACTCTTCCTGAGTGATCTATATAAAAACAACATTTTTCTTTCAGTGCAGCACACAGACCTCCTTCTTTAAGGAATAGCAGGTCTAATCCTCTCCTATTCTGAAAGATCACCTCTGAAAGGGGGGTCAGGGATTCTTGGAGGTCAGTCAAGGTCTTTTTTATTTTCTCTATATCTAAGTCAATGACAGCTCTCAGTTCTCCATATGCCTTATGTTGTAAGGCTGTAGCGGTTGATCCCGTGGCTGCCCCTGCAGCTCCTAAACCCAATCCCAAAATGACTGCCAGGGTAATCCCCAATTCTGTTTTGTGTCTTACTAAGTTTCCAACCTCAGGATCCCAGTAATTCAGTACATCTTCATAGGGGTAGTACAGCAGTCTAGATACTATCTGGACCAAAACACAAAAGTCATGCTTATTATTTAGAATCTCTAAACTTATGCAGGTTATAATCCCCGAGGCGCAAGCCTACCAGCTGTCTAAGGGCGGGAGGAGGTATCTGGTTGAATTCTTTATCAGGGGGTGTGAACCATTAAACAGATGTTGATGAGTTTGTGGGACCTGACCCACAGAAAGGCCTTTTCCAGTAACAGCTGACGGGGGTCAGGCGGACTTGTTGATGGTTCCACTTACAGTGGGAGGCTTCTAAAGAAATGGTAGGAGTACCAACACATGAATGCCTTCATAGTAAGGGAGTGCCACATCATAACATAGCCAACACTTTCTAGTCATCTCAGGGTTCATAGCATTGAGTACTCTGAAGGCACTAGTTAGCATACGAAGGAGAGGGTTGACACCCAGTTCAGATTCTGGAGACTGATTGGGTAGGGCCTCTTGAGAGAGTGTGGTGGTCCCTAATGCCAGCAGTTGGTGTGGTAGTTCCCATTTTGGGTTTAATATGGGGAGGGGCCCATGGAAGAGGCAGACGGGGAGGGCTCAAGGCTGTATTTGGGCCTAACAGAGTATAAGCGGTTTCTATCTTAAGCTTAATGGTAAATATCAGCCAATTGTCATATTTTTCCTTATAAAATCTAAGTCCCCACATATAACCAGTTGTCCACCCAGTTGCCTGTTTTCCTGGCCTTGTAAAAGTAATATGGAGTGGGTGACACCAGGACTCACACACCAAACGGTATGTCCACCCTGCTTTCCCTGCCTCATGATGGCTATAGTTGGCAGCCACCTTTGTCGTACGCCTTTCCGTCCAGCTAAATAAGGAGGCAACAACGAGCTCTTCTCCATGCAGTTTTTATTCAGGAACCTTCATTTTTACTTCTTCTCTAGCTAGCTTCTTTTATATTCTTCTATATCTTCTCCTTACATCTTACTAGTTACATCTTTCTTTCTTCTTACTTACTCCTATTCCCTACATCTTACTACATACATCTTCTATTCTTATTCTTACATCTTATTTCTATCCTTACATCTTACTTCTATCTTTACATCTTACTTCTATATCTACATACTTACTCCTATCTATACATACTTACTCACTATTCTCTATATACTTACTCCTAATCTCTCTCCAGCCCCCAGCCCTGTGGGTTACTTTCCCTGGTCCCAATCAGCATTAGCTACGTGGCAAAGCATAATAGGCTACAAGAAATCATGCCAGCTTGCATCATAAACTAGAGGCACACAGCTTTTCCAACTAAGGGCTTGTTTATCAATGCTCTCTGCTCTGGCCGGAGACCAGGTGTTCAATATATATCTAGAGTGGCAGCTGCGGCTCCCCACACACCTTTATATAGTTTCAACTGAAAGACGGCTTCCAGTATGTATCACCTGAAGTCTCACAGCCCCAATTTTTACAGAAAAAATGATCTCGACCTCCACATGTTGGATTAAGGGAATGCTTTCGGTGGAGTCCAGGGCAAACATAAAAAGTCAAGGTACGGAGCTGACTCCTCTGACTCACATGTCCACACCCCCAAATGGGTCTAGCTCATGCTGGCCGGTGGGAAGGGAACTTTGGGAGCAGGCCTGTTGGAGTCGTAATATCCTTCCATATCCCAGTCAGCTGGCACCCCAAAGGCCAGTTTCCAGACATCAGGGAACATATCAGGCCACCATAGGCCTGGCATAGTGACTTTGGACCGGCTCCATATTATGTCCCCGTGTCCAATAATTATCATCCATGTTAGGTTACGTAGCTGGTGAGGGCTGGCACCAGATGGGCTCAAGGGGAGGGAACTAAGATTCAGTACCATGACCAATGAGAGTCTCAATCTTGAGCTTCAGCAGGTTGTCAGTAGTCTGTATTCTCCAAGGGTGTAGTTCCAGGTCTGGTGGGGCAGTTTAACTATGATGCGTGGATCCATGGGGTAAGCCCGTCTACTTTCACGGCAGTTGGGGTGGTTAGCAAGACAAGATATGGTCCTTTCTAGTTAGGCTCAAGCGTCTGGGCTCGGTGTCATCTCCTGGAACTGGTGCGATGTCTCAGGGGTCCCCGGCTCATAGGTGGCTGCCAGCTGCAACCAAACTTCTTTCTGTACCACTTGCAGCCCGTTTAATCTGGCCTACAAATCATTATTACTATGACAGGTTGGCTCAATAACGTCCCCTAGTAGTGTTAGGGGCACTGGGGTTCCATCTCAAAGGGGGTCAAACTGAAGTGGGAAGGGGTATTTCTAACCCTGAACAGGGCCAGAGGAAGGAGCACTACCCAGTTTGCTCCAGTCTCTGATTAATTTTGGAGTCTGTTAGCCGTCTCTACCTGTCCTGAGCTCTGAGGTCTATAAATGCAATGAAGTTTCCAATCCACCTCTAAATACTTGGTCACTCCCTGACTTACCTTAGCAACGAAGGCCAGGCCATTATCAGATCCAATTACCTTGGGCATTCCAAATTGGGGGGGAGGGGCTTCTTCTAGTATCTTCTTGACTACTACCATTGCGGTTTCTTGCTTGGTAGGGAGAGCTTCGACCCATCCTGAGAAGGTATCTATGAAAACTAGAAGATATTTGTAGCCATACTTGCCTGGTTTTATCTCCGTGAAATCTACTTCCCAGTAGACTCCTGGCTGGTCCCCTTGGTACCGTTTACCGGGATCAATCTTATTTCTGCAAACGTTCACCCTCTGATAGGGCATACAGTTGTAAACCACCTGCTCTACCAGGTGTTTTAGTCCTGGAATATGATACTTAGACCTCAAGGCAGTTTGCTTACCCCTAGATGGGTCCATTAGCACATTTGTTTTATCATTGTCTTTGCCTGTTCTAATGGTAGTATTTTTTTTACTCGATGGGGTCACCCAGACCCCCTTTCTCTGATCAAAACGATTTTCAGGGTCCCTTGAGATGACCGCCAGGTCTTCAGTGGTGTACTGGAACTTAATTTCGGGCAATTCGGACTCTCTGGCCACCATCACTTTGGTCGTTCTGGAGGCTGCCGCCTTAGCTTCTTGATCTGCCAAATTATTCCCTTGAGCTATAAAGGAATCACTCTTTTGGTGGTCTGGACAGTGAATAATACTCACTTTTGCTGGCTTGTATAAGACCTCCGGCAGTGCCAGAATCTCAGGTTTGTTCTTGATTTCTTTTCCTCCTGAGGTCAGTAATCCCCGCTGCAAGTAGATGGCACCATGGACTTGGGCCACAGTGAAGGCGTATCCGCTGTCTGTGTAGATATTGATCTTTTTGCCTTCTCCTAGCTCAAGAGCTTTTGTGAGGGCAATGAGCTCAGCTTTCTGAGCAGAGGTGCCCTCTGGCAGAGTTTGTGCCCATACAACCTGTTGTCCATCCACCACAACTGCACCTGCTCTCCTTTGCCCCTTTTCTAGGTAATTGCTCCCATCCGTGAACCAAGTCTTTTCTGCATAAGACAGGTCTTTGTGCCAGCCGTGCGTCTCAGTGAGCACTTGCTGATGGTCATGGATGGGAGGTTCAAGATCGGGGTCTGGGAGAAGGGTGGCTGGATTTAGGTCAGTGAGGGGCGCAAACATGATCCTGTCAAAATAGAGCAGAAAGTTTGATAATGAGTCATTCAGGCATTAGTGAGCCATCGATGGGTGGGGGGCACACTCTCTAGGGCATGTGGAACGGATATTACCAGATCTTGTCCCAGAGTCAATTTATCATTGTCTTTAACCAACACTGCAACCGCAGCCATGATCCTCAGACAGGCAGGCCACCTGGAGGTCACAGGGTCCAACCTTTTTGAGACGTATGCCACTGGTCTCTTCCATGGTCCCAGTTTTTGGGTCAGGACCCCTTTTGCTATGCCCTTGTTCTCTGCCACATACAGATGGAATGGTTTGGTCATGTCAGGGAGACACAGGGCAGGGCTGACATGAGGGCTGTTTTGATGGCGTCAAAAGCTTCCTACTCTTTTTTCCCCCACACACAAACAGCTGCTTATTCTTGGTGAGAGGATAGAGAGGGGCTGCCATCTCGGCAAACCCAGGTATCCACAGGAGACAGAAGCCTGCCGTGCCCAGGAACTCTCTAACCTGTTTTTGACTTGTGGTTGGTGGGATGTGAAACACAGTTTCGTTTCTGGCATCTGATAGCCATCTCTTCCCTTCCTTGAGCAAGTACCCTAGGTAACTGACCTTTTGATGGCATATCTGGGCTTTCTTGGCTGAGGCACGATAGCCTAACTCTCCCTTCCAAACACAGTTCTTTGCTGGATGCAGCTAAAAGAAGGTCATCTACGTATTGCAAAAGAGTTATCTGGTGATTGGATGTTCAGAAAACAGATAGGTCTTGATGTAGGACGGCATCGAAAATATTGGGGGAGTTCTTGAAACCCTGAGGCAAGCGGGTCCACGTGAGCTGGCCCGCTATACCGGACTCAGGGTCTTTCCAATCAAAGGCAAAGTACTCTTGACTCTTAGGGGCCAGTGATAGGCAGAAGAAGGCATCTTTGAGGTCCTGTACAGTATACCAGATCCTAGAGGGAGGCAAGGAACTCAAAAGGTTATATGGGTTAGGAACTGTAGGGTCGCTGTCAGACACCCGTTTGTTTACTTCCCTGAAGTCCTGGACAGGTCGATAGTCATTGGTCCCTGGCTTTCGTACTAGAAGGAGGGGAGTATTCCATTCGGACTGACACCTCCGCAAGATCCCCAGTTGGAGGAAGTGTAGAATATGGGGCTGGATCCCATCTCGGGCTTCTTTGGACATAGGATACTACTAGCAAACAGTTGCTGGGCTGACCTGGGCCTTTAGCTCCACATGGACTGGAGGCTGGTTCTTAGCTTTCCCCATTCCTGCTGTCTCAGCCCAAGCCTGTGGGAAGTTCTGTAACCACCAATCTATATCTTCAGGCCTGAAATCTTTATTCTCAAAGAGTTAGTACTCATCTTCTAGTTTTACATTCCGCACCTGGATGGGTTCTCCCTGTCATGTCAGCCCCTGACCTGGGGTCCTTCTGGGAGGAAATGGATCTGTGCTCCCATCTTAGTGAGAAGGTCTCTCCCTAACAAGGGGCAAGGGCATTCTGGGATGACAATGAATGAGTGGGATACCCAGCCCACACCTAGGTCCACTGTTCTTCAGGTAATCCATGAATATTGTTTCTTGTCAGTGGCCACCTGGACCCAGGAATTCTTTTTGGAAATCAGCCCATCCGATTGTAGGAGGACTGAATATTCTGCCCCTGTGTCCACCAGAAACTGAGTGGATTTCCCCTCCACAGTAAGGGTTACCCTGGGTTCGGGGAGGGGATCCAAACCCCATCTCCTCTATTCGCTATCACTTGCCAGCACTTTAGGCCCCGCCGGCTTTCTGTCTGAAACTTAGGGCCCCTTTTTCTTCTCTTTGGGGCAATTTCTCAACCAGTGCCCCTTTTCTTTATAGTAAGCACATTGATCCTTGGCCAGGGGTTCCCTTCAGTTGCCAGGTACTATCTTACTGGGTTCTCTAGTTTCTCTAACTACTGTGGCTAAGATTCTGTGAAGATTCCTTCTCTGTCTCTTTTCTCTTTTTAATTCTCTAGCTTCCTGTTCTTTCTGTCTCCTCTCTTCCTTCTCTTCTTCTGTCTCCCTGTTATAAAACACTTTCTCAGCCACCTGCACTAACTCTCTCAAAGACTTATCTTGTAACTCATCTAGTTTCTGAAACTTCTTCCTGATATCTCAGCTCGACTGATCGATAAAAGCAACTGTAACAGTAACCTTATGTTCTTCACTGCTGGGATCATATGGAGTGAACTGGTGGAAAGCCTCCATGATGCTCTCTAAGAAAGCTGAGAGAGACTTATTCAGCCCCTGGCTCACTCTCTTACCTTAGCCAAATTAGTGGGGTGTTTCGCTGCCCCCTTGAGACCAGCCAAAGGATCCTGACGGGAAAACTTTCAAGTGCTCTCTACCTTCAGGTGTGTTGAAGTCCCAGTCTGGTCTGGTCAGTGGAAAACCCAAATCAATATTAACCAGTGGGAGGGAGGATCGCCTGTCTGCCCCAGGGACATTTTTCCTGGCCTCAGGGAGGATACACTGTTTCTCCTCGATGGTGAAAAGAACCTGTAACAGATGTTGGCAATCATCCTAGGTGGGCTGATGGGAAAAGAGGAGAGGTTTAATGAGGTTAGTCAGGCTCTGAGGATTTTCAGAAAAGGATGGGTTGTTGGTCTTCCAGTTATACAAATCAGCTGCTGAGAATGGCCAGTACTGCAGTCCTGCTCATCGGGAGGGCTGTAGGCCCAGAGGGGCAAAATGTTGGTCTGGTTGGGGACCGTTCCTCTCTTGCTGCGGGCCCCGTGGGCAGGTCCCTCCAATTCCAAGGATGAAGCCTCTGCACCTTTCTCCTCCTCTGGTGGGGCCGAAGGACCTGCAGCCAGCAGTGCTGGGGGTCCTGTGGTTGGACCTACATGAGGAGTTGGAGTGTGGGCGGGTAGGGAGGAGGGAGGTCTAAGAGGAGAAGGTCGGCTTCGATGTCTAGGGGGACATTCTTCTTGGCTTGGTCTTGTACAACGAGGACAGACAACCATGGATGGACCCAGTGAGGAGGGTTAGATACCAAATCTTCCCAGACCAGGATATATGGTATCTGGTCTGAGTGACTCCCAGGGCCTGTTCTAAAGACCCGCTGTTTGACTAACAGAATAGGAGTTAAAGAGAAAGAGCCATTGGCTAGCCACCCAACCTCGAATGAAGGCCATTCCAAGGCACAAAGAGTCTTCCATTTATGCTTTTTCACTTCTGCTGAGATATTGCGGACCCTAGACCTAACTTCTGCCCAATGTTTAAGAGTCAAACTCAGGGGGGTAGACACAGTTTGTCCCATGCTGTCCAAAAATATTGTCAGTCCAAGTCCACACACAAACAAAAAGACAGATAGACAGACAGAGGCACCCCTACCACAAGCGCCACAAACAGAAAACAAAAGAGCTTGATAGTGGCCTCCTTGCCGCCACCTCCAGATGGAGTCCAACCCTTTTGGATCCAACTTCCCAAACAGAGTCCAGGGTGTCCAGGACTCTTGTAGTCTGCAACAGCAGACTAGGCACATCTACCTGCCTTGAATGACTACCTCCAAGAAACTGCTGTGGCCGCACAGATCAGAGATACAGATTCAAAAAGTCAGACACAGACACAGAACAACCGCAGTACCTGCAACAACCGCGGTACCTGTGTGATCCTCTGATCTCCAATCACTGGTCCCACAAGAGGAGGACCTTTCCAACCAACGCACCAAGATGTTAAATTCGGGATGGATGTCCCACTCTCGAAGACACAGAGATGGAGATCGATGCAATTAGCAAGAGGTTTTTATTAATCCAGTATACTGGGGTCGTCTTGCATACAGGCAAAGGCAACCCCACCCCAAGGGATGAAAGCCCACACACACTCTTTATACCTTTTCAGAACAGAGTTTTACGACTTATAAAGTGGGTTGATTATCTTTCTCATTGTTCTTTTCTTTCCATTGACCTTTGTCCTCCAGGAGAGGAGAAGATACCTGTTGCACATAGGAGGGGGAGATCCACCCCCTCCTGGGAATGTTTCCTGGAACCGGGCATTACTGCCAGAAATTAGGGCATCTCTTGGGGATGGATGTTTGTTAAGTAAACTCTTCTGAAGCTCTCTGTCTTTAGGCTTAATGGACATTCCTAGCTCCTCTGTATTTTTATGAGGTGTCCCTGTTTGCTCAGTTCTTACACTGCTGCCGCCACCGTGAAAACGTTACTGCTGCTGTTGTTTGCCTTTCTTTTGAGACAGAGTCTGGCTGTATAGTCCAGGCTGGCCTCTAATTTGTAATCTTGGCGCTTCGACCTCCAGAGTGCTGGAATTCGAGGCATACACCAGCTCACCAGACTGCTGTTCCTTCCTTTCTGTATGCAGTCCCCCCTCAGATATATAATCTGTAAATATTTTCTCCATCAAACAGTCTGTCTTTCCACCCCCTTGATGCAGTCATTACAGCACAGGTTTTAATGTTGAAGGAGTTGTAATTTATCTATTTTTATTTCTGTTACTTGTGTCTTTGGTGTTACAGCTAAGAGTGGACTCAAATCCAAGGCCACAATACCTGTACTTTCTGTTAAGTGTTTTAACTCTTTAGCTTTGGCTTTAAATATTACATTTAGATCTTTCACTTATTTAAAACTCATTTTAGCATGTGGTGTAAGGCAGGGACCTTCATTCATTCTTTTACAAGCAAGTGCCTACTTGCCCTGATACTGCTTGTTGGAATGACTGTTGCTTCCCCATTCACTGGTCTGCATATCCTTGCTGAAAATCAGTTAGCTTAGACATGTGGGTTTATTTCTGGAGTCTCAGTTCTGTTCTTAGATCAGTGTGTCTCTATTTATGCTAGTACTGGAGTGTCTTGATTAATGTGTTTAATTTTTATATTGAGACCTATCGATGTCTCCACCTTTGCTATTTATTTTGACTGTTCTAGATCGCTCATATTTCCTTACTAATTTTAGGATTAGAGTGTCAGCTCTTACCAAAAGAATTAAGCTAGTAGGATTCTTTAGGATAACAAGTCATTATTGGGAAATACTACTGTTGTAACAATATTAAGCCTTTTGATCCAAGAACATGGGATCCTTTCCACATAGTTTGGTTGTCTCTGAGTTCAGCACTATTTTATAGTTTGCAGAGTATAAGTGGAAAATTTCTCTTGTCAAATTCGTGTCCAAGGGTGTCATCCTTTCTGATATGTTTGAGAGGTTTTGGTTTTTTT
>NW_022196897.1:17519567-17596286 GCF_008632895.1 Mastomys coucha
TTTTATTTCATTTTGTGTGTTCATTGCTACTGTATAAACCATAGTTTTTATATGTTGCTATTGTGTCCTGTGGCCTTACTGAATGTGTTAGTACTCATAGTCTCTGGTTTGTTTTGTTTTGAGCCATGATCTCACAATGTGGCCCTGGCTGGCCTAGAACTCACCTGTGTAGACCAGAGTGAGCTGGATCTCACAGAGTTCTGTCTGTCTCTGCTTGCCAGACACTAGGATTAAAAATATACTATGCTTCTAGGGGCAAAGCCCAGGCCATGCACACATAAGGCAACCTGAGCTGTCTGCCTACCTAGTGCTAGCAAAGTTCTTCAGTGGATTGCTTAGGAGTTTCTATACACAAAACAATCTCTGCAAATAGAGAGCTGGGTGTGCTTCTGCATGCCAGTGACCCAGAGCTCCAAAGGCCAAGGCAGGCTCACCGTGAGGCCATCTTGAGCCATAGTGAGACCCTGTTTAAAACAGACACAAACACAGAGGAAGTATCACATCTTCCTTCTGAGCAGAGTGCCTTCTCCCTCCTTACTAATTACCCTGTAAGAAGCTTTTATGGGGTGGGGGGAGCTCAGTGGTTAGAGCACTGACTGCTCTTCCAGAAGTCCTGAGTTCAAATCCCAGCAACCACATGGTGGCTCACAAACCGTCTGTAATGGGGTCTGATGCTTTCTTCTGGTGTGTCTGAAGACAGCTACAGTGTACTCATATATATATATAATAAATCTTTTTTTAAAAAAAAATCTTAAAAAAAAAAAGAAAGAAAGAAACTTTCAGTGTGGCACCACCCAGGATCAGTGAGAGCAAACCCTTGACTTGTCTTGCTCTAAGGACATCAAAGTCTTTTCTCTTAGACCAGAACAGTTTGAATACCTTGCTTCCATTTCTGTCTTTGCTGCCACCTCTAGGACCTGGCCTGTGTCAGCTTGTTCTTTCCTCCACCAAAGGCTGAGGAGACTGGTTCCAGAGGCCTTCCCTGCCAGCTTTTAATAGCCACACCTCTCTGAATCCATGGATATTCTTCATGTTTCTCCTGGGCATTGATTAGATGCTCATACGGAACTAACAAGGACATTCTGAAGGTTTAATGTTACTCACCATTCCAATAGCCCAAAACCAGGGAGAAACTACAACAATGGTTACATGCAAGCAGAGTGTTAGAATGGGTCCCACACCTTTAAATCCAACACTGGAGAGGCAGAGGCAGACTGATTTCTGAATTCCAGGCCAGCCTTGGGGTAGGGGGGCAGGTTCCAAGACAGTCAGGGCTACACAAAAAAACAATGTCTCAAAAAGAAAAAAGAACTGCTCCATATGTCCCTTCCTTTGACTCTTTCAAGGAGGAAGTTTTAGCTTGCAGCCCTTCATCAGCTACAGCTTCTCTGCCCCTCCTCTAACAGTCAGGCCTCTATGCTTTCAGACTCTCAGCGTTCTCATCTCTCCTCCTTCACCATGAAGCTGATGGACAAATTCCACTCTCCCAAAATCAAGAGAACACCATCCAAGAAGGGAAAACCAGCCGAAGTGTCGAAGATTCCTGAGAAGCCTGTGAGCAAAGTAAGCTGTGCCTCTAAATGTTCCTCCTGGCCCCAGCCTGCGGCCAGCATTGTGAGCTGCACTGTGTCTAAGTGCGCTTACTAGGGCCATCTGTGTCCCTGGGACCTGGGACCTCTAGGACTGCTAATCAGTCCAGCCAGTAACTTGGACAGTTCCGTGTCATCCTCTGGGCATTTAAAGTAACTCAGAGCACTGTGCTCACACCTGGTGCTGCCTCTCACCCAGAAGCCCTTGGGTACTCTCACACAGGGCTCTGATGGCCTGAACCAATTGTTCAGCCTCAGGGCCTGGGCTCTGAAACTCACAAACCCCTGAATCCCATCTAAAGGCATCCTCCAGCATTAGTAACCTCAGTAGGGCCAGCTGAGCCAGATGTGTGGAACAGCTGTTGATTCTCACCAACCCTTCCCTCCAGTCTACAATGTCCATTTCAAGCTCTGTAGGAATCCAGGTTTCCTCTCTTCCAGGAGGCAAGAGACAGATTTCTACCAGAGGGCTACCCTATCCCCTTGGATCTGGAGCAGCAGGCAGTAGAATTTATGTCCACCAGTGCTGTGGCTTCCAGGTCTCAGAGGCAGAAGGTCAGTGTGACATTAAGAACAATTGGGGTTGCCTTGCCTTCCACTTCAGAACTCTGGTCCGTGGTCTGGGGATGGAAAAACACCTGTGGTGATGTTACTGTTGTCTTCACTGGGTGGCAGTTATGGGCTTAAGTATTTGATGTAATGCTTGAATAAAAGCATCTGAGTGGTCTTAATGGGGAGGGAGCTGAGACTATGGTAGCCAAAGTTTGGGTCCTTTCAAGAGAGGGGTCCAGGGAGTGCTTAGGAAGATGGGGAAGTGTCACCTTTCCAGAGTGGTTGCTGTTTCCCTGAGCTGCTGAGATGGTGTGCGTTGTTTATTGAGAAGGCTTCTAAGCCTTGGAAGGCTGTCTGAGCCAGCTCAAGGTTCTTAGCAAGGCTGCCTGCAGCAGCAGCACTGGCATTGACTTGGCCTCTTCCCTGCCTCCTACTTAGTGCTGGGAGTGGGGTCCTTCTCCCAACAGCCCTGGCAGTGAAACCTGCCCTGCTTAAAAAGAAAGTCTCTAAAGATGGGGGAATTTAGCCAAAGCCACAAAGTAGTGGTTAAGTCAGGATTTAAATGCAGAGCCTGACTGGGGCTTTTTTGTGGTGGGCTGAGGATCTGATGGGGCCTTGTGTATCCTAGGCAAAAGCTTTACCCTGAGCTACAGCAGTCCTGGAGTTTGTTTTGTTTTGTTTTGTTTTGTTTTGTTTTGTTTTGTTTTGTTTTAGACAGGGCATGGCTCTCTAGTCCAAGCTGGTCTTAAAGTGCAATTCTCCTGCCTCTGCCTCCTGAATGCTAGGGTCCCAGGTATGTTGCCACCATGGCCATCCACCATATGTCTTCTTTAAGAAGTCAAGTCCAAATGTGTTTGTTAATGTCTTACAGATCTGAATGCTCATCTTTACATTAAAAATACACTTAGCAATGTAAAGTGAGAACAAGTTTTGCAGATGAGCTGAACCCCAAGGGTGATTGAACACAGACCTGCTGTCATAACTGTCAGTTTGATGTGGCTCACAGACACTGCTCTGTCTGTGTGGACAAGCAGAGTATCTTTAAAGTCTAGTTAAGGGTGCTGGAGAGATGGCTCAGAGGTTAAGAGCACTGACTGCTCTTCCAGAGGTCCTGAGTTCAATTCCAGCAACCACATGGTAGCTCACAACCATCTGTAATGGGATCCAATGCCCTCTTCTGGTGTGTCTGAAGAGATCAATGGTGTACTCATATGTAAAATAAATAAATCTTTAAAAAAAAAAAAAGTCTAGTTAAAGGTAGAAAAAATAAGGTTTAAAGCCCAGAAACGTCTGTTGAATTAGTTGCTGCCTGTGAGCAAGGCATTACTTGGCATTATCAGATACACTATTTCTGAATAGAAGAGCCTTGAGCAGAGAGAGGTTTGGTTTTGGTCTGTGTCACAGCACAACACTCTCTTGGAGCTCACACCTTTAGGCCATGTTTCCTAACTGGCTTATTGACAAACAGCTTTGCTCTGCAAGAGAGTGCTGATAGGAAAATGGTCAGCAATTCAGGCCTGGAGTCTTTCCCTTCATAATGCATTGTCCAAAGAAAGGTCTTAGAAGAAAATTTGATGTAATCATACCCTTCATTTAGTGAGGTATCTGAAAGCCCCAGCAATACCTGAGACATTTCTAGTTGTCAGTTTGGAGTATGAAGCAGGAACTGCTGGGTATCTATCCGGTGGGTATGCTGGTGACCGTCCTGTAACAGCAGGATGTCTGCCCTAAGGCCCTAGATGTTTGCAGTGCTGAAGTGAGACTGCCCTATCGTAGCAGCAGGAGCTGCAGGCACAGCCTGGGAGTTAAAACTCAACCCTGCAAGTCTGTTTTGTGTGGGCTGCTGTTTAGTGGAAGCCCCAGGATGGACCCCACCATAGCACATAAATGAGAGGACAGTGTCCAGAAACTGTGTGGTGTGGGCAAGTTGCTGCTGCCTGTCATCGTTTATTATTCACTGTCTCTGTCACCTCTTAACAAAGCATTTGCATGGTCGGGCAGTGGTGGCACACACCTTTAATCCCAGCACTTGGGAGGCAGAGGCAGGTGGATTTCTAAATTCAAGGCCAGCCTGGTCTACAGAGGGAGTTTCAGGACAGCCAGGGCTACACAGAGAAATCCTGTCTCGAAAAAGAAACCAAAACCAACCAAACAAACAAAGCATTTGCATATGTGTTTCCTTTTTTTTAAGATTTATTTATTTATTTTATGTATGTGAGTACACTGTAGCTGTACAGATTGTTGTGAGCCTTCATGTGGTTGCAGGGACCTGAATTTTTAGGACCTCTGCTTGCTCAGTCCCTGCTTGTTCCGGCCCAAAGATTTATTACATACATAAGTACACTGTAGCTGATTTCAGATGCACCAGCATTACGGGCTGTGATCTCATGGTGGTTGTAAGCCACCATGTAGTTGCTGGGATTTGAACTCATGATCTTCAGAAGAACAGTCAGTGCTTTTACCCTCTGAGCCATCTCTCCAGCCCCATGCATATGTGTTTCATGTTATCCCACTTGTGAGTTTCCCTGTTAAATATGTGGGGGTTTGAAGCACGGGATTTCAGTGCAGATCTAGACTACTGCTGCTTCCTGAGCTTCTCTTTGTCCAGCCCCTGTCCCTGTGGCTTCACACCTGTTTTATTTTTCCCTAGCCATGTGGAGAGGCTTCGTTACTTCTACTAGACAGTATTGCTGTGGCCCACGTGTTCTAATTAAATCTGTTTTATCTGCTCTATTCTACCTGTCTTTCCAGTTCGGCTTCATCTAGACACAGTAGTCTTCTCATAGAAAAAAAAAAAAAAGTCAGCTCTTTTACAATCTTTTACCAAGCCTAGCAGTGAGCTGTGTATTGTTAGAGGCAGCAGAGAAAGTTTAGTCATGTCCTGAAAGGCCAAAGTTAACCCTTGTTATATGAGCAATTAATATGAGTTCCCCAGCCCTTGGGCACCTAAATATTGGCTGGATCCTGCGGCTCCACTGTGGACTCCTGAAGGGCTTCCCTGTTAGCTCTGTAGATCTTATATAAAGCAGGCAGAGAAATGCCCCACTGCAGTCCTGGCACAGCTGAGCTCTGTTAGACATGCCTTCTTGCAGGGCCTGGCTGTTGGGTACAGAAGGAAAGATGTTGAGTTGTGTTTACACAATCCTGGTTCCATTTTTTTGTGTTTGGCTGTGTTGTGTTGTATTGTGTGGTGCTGTTGTAACCCTGGCTGTCCTGACACTTGCTGTGTGACCAGTCTAGCCTGGAACTCACAGAGACTTCCTAGTACAGGCATTAAAGGCATGCAGTCAACACAACCTGGTTCCAGTTTTTTATGTGCTGACTCTAATTGCTCCCTACCCATGACTTGGCCCATGATTACCTCATTCACTGTCCTGCAGTGCTAAAAGTACAATTTAGTTTCCATGAAGCAAAAAGGCCAGGGCTGCCCATAGAGTAGTGGTGCTAAAGGTACACACTGGATACCTAATGCTGCTCTGATGTGAGGCAGTAGCTGAAGACGGAGGCCATTTTGTGTTCCTATTTTTTCCTCCATACCTGTCCCATTGTTCAGTATCTCAGGACAGAAAAGCACAGGTCAGCTTCCACTTACCTGTGTCCCCATTACTCATTTATTAATTAAGAGCTTTGAACACAGGGCTCTCTAGGACACGTGTGTGCCTGTGTGTAGACGTGCATACATGCATGTGGTGTGGGTATCATTTGCTGTGTTATCTAGGCCGTCCCAAATCTCTGGTTATCTTCCTGTGTTGCTGGAACCAAGTGTGCGAGAGCATGTCTGACCATGTTGTTTAGGCTGGTCTCAGACTTGTACTTCTGTCTTCTGAGCGCTGCAATTATGAGCATGCTCTACCACACCAGCTTCCAACACACTTTGGATCTGCCTTGTCTGTACTGTCCAGGCTATGGAATGAACAGGTTTGTGTTTTAATTTTGTTACTTAGCTGTGGAGTCTTGGGCAGGTTATCTGTTCTGCCCACTCCCCATGCAGCCTCAATTCCCCACTTATGAATTAATAGTATCTGTTGTATGGGGAGGTTATAGCCTGAATGGAAGCAAGTGCAGAACTCTGGGTGGCTCCAAGTGCTCAGAGCAGCAGCTGTGCCCTGGCCCTCTCCTCCGCATGCAGACTTTTGCAGCCTCTGTCATCCTCTGAGTTCTCACTCTGACCCTGATGGAATGTCTCTTCAGTTATTAGTGGCTTCCTGCCTTGCCCAGTCAGTCTTCACCTCTGTTGTCGTTTCTATGTTTCTTCCACTGGCTTTTTGGTTTGAGTTGGTTGATTGGTTGGTTGGGGTTTTTTGTTTGTTTGTTTGTTTTGTTTTTGCTGCTGGGGGTGGCACCTATGCCTGTCTTCGGGTAGGCAAGTGTTTGGTGGCTGAGCTCAAGCTTCAGCCACCCACTTTGACTTCCTTAATAAAATAGGCAGATACATTCACCTGTCCACAAACAAGGAGCTAGAATCTACTGTTCCCAAGTCCAGCTTGGCCTTGGATCTAGACCCTTCCCAGGATTGACAACCTCATAGAGTTACCAAGCTTATGAGGACAAGTGCTAGCAACTGTTCCCCTGGAGAAGGAGAGGTATGTAGGTTGACAGTCATTTTAGGGTGACTTTATCTCACCAAGCCGGTGCTATGCATGTTATGTGTATAACTAATTCTGACTGCTAGCTATAGTCTACAGCCCGAAGGGCTCAGGGAGTGCAGAGCTTTAATAAAGAAACCATGACTAAGTCATGGGCCTTGGGGGAGGGTACAGATGCTACAGACTGCCTCCTTGGTTAGCCAGCCCTCACTGAGGCCAGCTGGCCTGGCTCTTATGTGTCTGATTTGATCTCTCCACAGCGGCCAAAGTGCCTGCCCTTTCAACTGTCCCCAGCTCCCGTTCACTCTTGCCTGGGTCTGACGTGTTTTCTTAAAATACTTCCTGTTTCCCCAGCAAGTTTGTCGCTCTTGCCTTCCAACAACTTGTGATGTACCAAGACAGCCCCTTCCTTTCTCCTCCTTCGCTTCCTCCTCTTTCTTCTTCTCCTCTTCCTCTTTCTTCTCCTCCTCCTCCTTCTCCTGAGTGCTTTGCATGCTGTCACCAGCGCCAGCCCTATGGCTGGGTATGGTGAACCTGAGCACTCTTATCCAGGCAGTAGAGAAACCAGTGCTCAGCCTCTTAGAAACAGACAGAATTGAATGCTTTAGTTAGAGATGGGAAAACAGTGCAAGGAAGGCTGAGTGCTCCTGGAGGTCTGCAGAGCACTCCAGGAAGCCACACCCGGCCTTTGGCAGTTACCTGGCTCAAGGTCTGTTTACTTGATTCCATCCACATATAGAGAGAATTTTATTTGGGGTGTTTCTATGAAATAACCTTCCATATTGGATTTTTAAAGTTTTAAATTATACTCCCTGACATTATCTGGGGATGAGGAAGATTTAGTATTTAAAAGAATAGTTACTTTTTATAATATTTCTGCTGTTCAGGTACTTATAGATTATTGCTTAAGTCTTTTGCCCTCAATTGCTGTTATTCACACTCTCTAGAGCTTAGGAAACCCACAGGTATGGCTGCACCTGTCAGCATACCTCCTCACTCCTTCTGTGGGCTGTGTATTTGTGGGACTATCCACTGGAGATGACTGTCAGTGTCTGGGATCTGGGCCACTGGAGAAGGGAAGCTGGGGAAAGGAGGTAGAGCAGTACACCCTGCGCCCTGCTGGGTGTGGACCTAGGCTGCCCACAGTCAAGGAGGAAAGAGTGTGGGCTTAGGAAGAGTTCTGGAAAGTTGAGTGCAGGCTTTTTCCTTCAGGTGGCTTGCCTTGGAGTCTGGGTCGCCGTTAGTGGCCGTAGCACCGGAAGTCAGTGAATTACTAACATTGGCTCTGGCTTCTTAGCTCCTCCTTTCAGCACTGGCATTGGAGTCCTTGGAAGTCATGTGTCTTTAATGGACAGGGACCTACAAGTTTGAATAGGTCTATATGGGGATGTAGGTGGTGGATGGGCTGTGATGCTGCCAGTTCCTCAAATCCTCTGAGAATATATGTGCCCTGGGGCATGACTTGCTCCCTCACGTCTTCACCGAGACCTCACTGTACAGTGGGAGACGGGAAGTGCTATCTCAGGTAGCCAATCAGAACAGAGGACAATATTTTAAGGATCTCAGAGTGTGGGAAGGGAGTCTCCAAATGATCCTTCTAGTCCTAAACTTGTCTTTCTTCCTATTAATCTTTGTCTCCTGATCACAATCCTTAGAGAAACCATCTGGCTTGGTCTCTGCTGCCAAAGTGTTTTCCATTGCAGGAGTGTCAAGCTAGCTTATAGATTTCACTGTCTTCAGAATACCTCCCTTTAATCTCCTCTCATTCCTTAAACGTGACGTTCCCTTTCAGAACCTGTGTTGGCTGGAGGAGAAGGAGAAGGAGGTGGTCAGTGCCTTGCGCTACTTTAAGACCATTGTGGACAAAATGGCCATTGATAAGAAGGTCCTGGAGATGCTCCCGGGGTCAGCCAGCAAGGTGCTGGAGGCCATCTTACCCCTAGTGCAGACTGACCCTCGGATCCAGCACAGGTGAGTGCCCTGGAAGGTCTTTAGCTATGGCAGAGTGGGAGGCTTAGCAGCACCTTGGTTTGAGGCATTTGAAACAGTGAGGAGAAAGGAGTCCTCCACTTGCCCCCACTTCCCAGCTTTTAGGCAGTTGCTCCTTCAGAGGCCTGTGTGCTGGCCAACTCCATCCTCCTAGCAGATGCCGGTCACCCTCTGAGCTGTGGCTTTATCCTGTGATCAATTCACTGACACTGATGACATTGGGTTGGACATATTCTCAGAGCCTCTGTCATCACTTACCAGGGCCTGCAGTCCCTCATTCAAGCCCAAAGCTGCTGGGATCACCATCTTATAAAATAGGGTGTAGTGATGCCCTTGCCTGGGCCAGGCCAACACCTCCCAGGCAGCCTTTGATTGCTAGAGTGTGTTTTCTTCCTACAGATTAGCTCACCCCACATTTATTATTAAGTATCACAAGGAAAGCCATGCTAGATGCAATGTCCAAGCTTGCAGGAACTTTTCTGAAGAGACTGGCGGGTCTGGAGTTTTGTCAGTGGTACCCATTCCTAATCGATGCATCTCTGTGGATTTCTCAAGGCAGCTTAGTGTCCATTTAACCCCATGGGACTGAGCTTTTAGAAATGGTTTTCAGAACTTGGCAATGAAGTTCACAATTTTCTTCTGAGAGATCTAACAAACTCTGTGTCTTTACTCCCAAGAAATGTTCTGCCTGGGACTTCCACTGGCTTCTGCTGGCTAACCCCTGGGGATAGTAGCCTTTGGCTCACTGTGCTGCTGTCTGTACTGTGACTCTCCCTTCGTTCACCCCATGGCAGGCTCAGGTCTCCTTTGAGAAAAAGAACACGACATTAGGCCATCAGATGTGTAGATGGCTAACTCTAAATGCTGTCATTCCTGTGTCCTCATGTGATAGCCCCCACCAGGAAAGAGTTAAAATCAAGTTAAAGTTAAAGAGCTCCCTAACACGTGATGATGTGGTGATTATGTGGTACGTGTTGAAGAAGGCAGCGACTGTTCTGTTGGTGCATGCAGAATGCAGCTATGGCTGGCAGAAAGCTTAGCTCCTTCCCTGTGCTGTTACACTTGATAAGTATCATTGGTAAATGCCTAAAGACCTTTGGTGTTAGAGCCCACTTCAGTCAAGTCTTACAATATTGTGGTGTTCTCTGTAAATTGTGCCCTTGGTTTCTAAGTATCTGCTTTAAGAGTGATGGAGTGATTGTTTTTGCTCTCTTGTTACAATGTAAAGTCTGAAGTGAGAACAGTAACCCTTTCTAGATTCCTTAAGTGGACTCAGGGTTAGGTATGGGCATAATGGCACATATGATGCCAACTCTCAGGAAGCAGAGGCCATCAGGTTTCTATAAGGCCAATCTGGTCTATATAGTCATCTCCAGGCTAGCCCAGGCTACATAGTGAGACCCTATCTTTAATAGGGTCTTAATTAGTTTAAAAATAAAAAAGCATGTGGAGTCTGTAAGAGTTGTGGGTTTGGGCTGCTATTGTACCATTCTAAGGCTCGCCTAAATACCAAGGACTTGTATTTTATGTGTTATCCTCACAGTGTGAGTGGAGGCTGCTGCTGTGTGAGCGCACACAGGAGCACCCACCACATGACAGGCCACTTGCCTCTGATAAGTCTTTGAAATCCTCTCTGCCTAGCCACAGCTGCCTTGGTGAGGAGGACGAAGCTGAGCAAGGATAAGGAAGGTCTAGTAAACCACAGACAGCTCTCACAAATGCCTGCCTGCTCCTGGTCTTCACACCAAAATCCTTCAAACTCATTTAAAACAGGAAATACACAAAGCTCTCCCCTACGGAGTGATTTGCAACTGAAATGAGGAAAGATGTTCCCAGGATGTTTTAGAGAGATGTGACAGTTGAAGAAACTACTGGGATAGAATTTTTATGATATATTTGAGTGAAAAAAAAGTGTGTGTGTGTAGTGGGAACTGGTAAGATGCCTCCATGGGTAATAGCACCCACCAGACAGTCATGAGGATCTGAGTTCAAATCCCAACATCTACACAAAATCCAATGTTCTGGGGGCAGTGATGGGAGGATCACTAGGGCTCGCTAGCCACCAGCCTTGTTGGCGTGTCACTGAGAAACTCAGAAAAATAAGGGAGAGGGGGTAGAACAGAACACCAGAGTCCTTCCTCCAACACACACACACACACACACACACACACACACACACACACACACACACACAGTAACAGGTTAGACTATAAACCTCCATAGAATATCCATTGAATGTTAGAAGAAAGAAAAGAAAAGATTTGTCTGTTGGAGTCTCAGAGGGCCAGCAAGATGGCTCCACAGGTAAAGGCACTTATCCACACACCTGACAACCTAAGTTTGATTCTTAGGATTTACATGGGAGAGAGAAAGAACCAACTCCTTCAAGTTGTCTTCAGACCACACACACTCACACACACACTAAACATAATGAAAAAAAGTTTTTTTTAAAAAAAAAATGCAGATCAGCTATGGCATGGTAGCACTTACCTGTCATCTCTCACCCAGAAGGCTAAGGCAGAAGAATTAAGAAGTCAAGACTAGTCTTGGCTACAGAGTAAGATTGTGTCTCAAAAGCAAAACAAAAGAAAACATGGATTTTATTTAACAAAAAGAGAAGTTCCCCGGACACTCCGATGCTCCTTGCCCGAGTGTTCTCTGGGTATGAGGGTCACAGCGCAGGTTGCTTTTTAATGTTCTTTTCAAACTTTCCTCCTGTAGCTCAGCCCTTTCCTCCTGCTATAGCCGAGTATACCAGAGCCTTGCCAACCTTATCCGATGGTCTGACCAGGTGATGCTAGAGGGCGTGAACTCAGAAGATAAGGAGATGGTGACAACTGTGAAGGGCGTCATCAAAGCTGTGCTGGATGGAGTAAAGGTAAGGGCAGGTTCCAGGTGGCCCTGATTGAGCAGTCAGACAACAGAAGCTAAGAACTTGATTTTAGACCATACTCAGGGTGAATGTCTTCCAAAAGCTGTGGTATGGGCCAGCTCTAGTTCTGTCCAGTCACTACTTCACTCTCAGAGACCACCAGCCCTTCCTGCATCTGGCATTAAGTCCTCTGTGGGCCGTATGTCCCAGGTGTGGCAGAGAACATGTGCCAGCTCTGTAGAATTTGGGGTGCAATCAGTTTATCCCCTCAGTTCTTCCTGTGGCTTCTCTCACTGGGCAATGTGAGACATGACCTTCCCAGGCTTTCTGGCCGAGTTCTGACTCTCCCACTCTTGCTGCTCTTGTCCTGGCTTCTGGAAATCAAAATTATTTTCCAGTCCTCATTGTCTAGGTTTTCTTCTATCAAATTGATCTTGATGAAATGTCATAAGTTAAAAAAGCTGAAACAAAAGATCAGGTTTCCATGGAAGCTTCAGGACTCCAGAGTTCATATTCTTTTTTGGTTTTTTGGGTTTTGTTTTTTTTTTTAAGACAGGGTTTCTCTGTGTAGCCCTGGCTGTCCTGGAACTCACTCTGTAGACCAGGCTAGCCTTGAACCCAGAAATCCACCTGCCTCTGTCTCCCAAGTGCTGGGATTAAAGGCATGTGCCACCACTGCCCGGCAGAGTCCATGTTCTTTATGGACTCCTGAAAGCCGGGCTGTACTGGTTGGCAGAAAGAATGCTTGAATGAAAAACTGCTGATTTCTCAATGTGACCCTGGGGTATGGGAGCGCGCACACACATAGCCTGTAGAACTTGAACATGCCAGCGCCTGAAAGCAAATAACTTTTTCACAGTTTTGTTTTTTTTTTTTTTAATAGTTTAGCCAGAACAGGGTAAGGAGAAGGCTCAGCAATGTGGAAGACAGAGCGAGGAGAATCCTGGGACAGAAATAACAGAGACTCTGCCTTGGAGGAAACAGACTCTGAAAAGTTGTCCTCTGACCTACACACACATGCCCATGCAGGTGCAGACACAGGCATAAGCACACTAGCACACATACAGATGCTTCAGGGGGTAAGGAGCTCTGGATTCTGTGGGTGCTGTGACAGGAGTACATACAGAGATGAAGACAGGGGCACAGGCCTGGCCTTGGAGAGCTTCAGGGTGCCACGTGCCACAGCAAGGAGTGCCCATGCCAATGAAGGGCCGAGGAAGTCAGTTGGTCTGTATTACTGGAAGCTTCTTCTAGAGGGTGTCAGTCAGGGAGTGAGCTTGGTCAGCATGAGCATTCATGGTTAGTATCTTATAGTAATAATGGCAAACAGTTAATGCATGCTTTCCTACACTGCCCAACTTTATGCTTGTAACAGCCCTTTGACTGAGGCAGACACCTCTGGTGGGCCAACCAAGGTTTAGTGGCAAGCTCATGATTCTCACACACGTCTGCTGGGCCTACGCACTTAGTCACCCTCTGCTGCCCTGTCCTGGGACATCCAAAGGATCCTTCTCATTCACACTTTCTAACAAGAACACCTCAGAAGCCTATGTTGTGAGGAGTGTGTAAGCACAATGCTTTAGCTGGTTGTCTTCCTTCTACTTGGAAGAGAAACGCACATTCCTTCAGAGTGACTCCCCATCCCTCACTCAGCTCATTCAGTTCTTAAATAGAATTGTTTGGGAGTGGGGGTAAGACTGAAAACTTGTCTGAAAGGCAGATGATTTGAGTATTGTTCCTACATGAACACCATCATCTGCCGTGTAAATCTTCACATAAATGCCACTTGTGAGCTGTGTATAACCTCCCAAGTGACTCCTCTGAGATTCTTTAAGTTCTCAAATACTCTGAGTATGTGAGGAGAGGTAAGATCGTGTCTTTGGAGTGCTGGCAAGTTTTGGGTAGCTAACAAGCAGGATGAACACTGGTCACTGTGACAACTTTCACCAGAGTAGCTCACATTTAGGTCTTGGGGGAGAACTGTGTCTCCCTCTAGGGCAACTCACAAGTTTCAGATCTTCTGTACTGTGCCAGTTAAATGCCCACTTCTCCTCTGACCTCAGATATGTCAGGAACAGGTCATTGTATCACCAGCCTCCAGCCACTCAGACAGATTAAAATGTTATCATTTAAAATAATAATATGGACTAGAGGGATAGCTCAGTGGCTAAGAATATACCCTGCTCTTCTGGAGGATCTATGTTCTATTCTCTAGCATCTGTATTAGGTGGCTCACATAGAACTCCATTTTCTTGACCTCTATGGACATCTGGACACTCAAACACACAGAAAAAAAAAACTTGTAATGCTTTCTTCCACTGAAAGCCTTGTGGAATCCCACAGCTCTGTCACTTGACCGTCACCTCCAGAACTGCTTGTGGAGAAGGCCCTGAGGTTTTCTAAGGATAGCAGCCAGGCCAGAAAACTCAAACAAGCAGAAGCTTTTAAAGATAGAACGTTTGCACCTAGTGAGATGGCTCACCGGCGAAGAGTGCTTGCCTCCAAATCTGACCTGATCTGACCCTCAGAACCCAGCTCCCTCGGACTGTCCTCTGACCTCCACATGGGAACTATGGCACTGCATGCACACACAATCAATCCATCAATTATTGCAAAAATTTTTAGACATAAAGCTTTTGGAGGGATTGAGAGATGGCACAATCATAAAGTGCTTCCCACATAATCATGTAGCTTGGATCCCAAGCTCCCATGATAAGAAAAATAAATGAATAAATAACTAGGCATAGCAGCATGTGCCCTTGATGCTAGCTCAGAGAGAGGTAGAAATGAGCAATTCTGGTTTCTTGTTGATGAGGTGGTCTGGCCACATTAGCAGGGTCCAAAGCAAGAGAAGACCCTACCTCTGGCCTCCATATGTGACACAAAAATAAAGTACTATTTTCAATATGTAAAGTTCAGTGATAGACAAAGGCTAGTGTGAGATTTCCTCTAGCATGCTTCTACCTACCTTTTCTACTGTCAGTAACCCAGATTCTACCCAATGATGCACAGTAGCTGTTTCCTCTTCAGTTACCATGGCTACATTCAGACAAGGAAGAAGAGGTACAAAGTTACCTTCTCCTTTGAAGTAGGCTTCTTAGAGCTCCTCACAGAATTCCTCTTACATTTTATTGGCCAGAGTTGCATCAGGCCTCACTAGTTGGTCCCATGTCCACGCATGGCCAATGTGATTTTCTCTCCTCATTCACTGGCTCCCCAGATTGCAGGATGCAAATCTTGAATGACACCTCCTTCCTGGAACCTCCACATGCCCACTGCAGGGCATGTTTGTCCTATAAGGGCCAGGGACAAGTATTCTAAGCCTTTTCAGGCACATATCCTGTTGCACATTCCTTGTTTGGTGCTCTTACTGTTTGAGCCAGCCCTACCTCTTTGAGAGCATTCAAGAAACAAGTCCCTGGTAGTTTTGGCCTTCAGAGTGTGGCTTACTATATTTTTAAAATATTTATTTATATATGCATTTATTTATATGAGTACATTAGACACACCAGAAGAGGGCATTGGATCCCATTACAGATGGTTGTGAGCCACCATGCGGTTGCTGGGAATTGAACTCAGGACCTCTGGAAGAGCAGTCAGTGCTCTTAACCACTAAGCCATCTCTCCAGCCTATGGTTTACTATTTTTAAAAGGTTTACTTTTTAAAATCCAGAACCCAGATAGAGCCAGTGGGTAGTATCATCTCTGTGGGCAGCAGCAGGTGGTTGTCTCCTCCTCCTTTTTCTCCTCTTCCTCTTCCCCTCTTCCTTTTCTTCCTCCTCCTTCTCTTCTTCTTCCTCCACCTCTGCCTCTTCCTCCTTGAGACTTTGGGGCTTTGGTATATTTTAAAATGTCTTTGTATTTATATATGTGTGCCTACTTGTCTGTATGTGTGCCATATGTATGCAGTGTCCACAGAGGCCAGAATAGTTATCAGATCCCCTGGAATCAGAGTTAACAGGCAAGTTGTAAGCTGCTGTGTGTAGGTGCTGGGAACCAACCCTGCATCCTCTACAAGAGCAGCCAGTGCTCTTAACTACGGAGTATGTCTCCGGCCTTATTTTGTTCATTTAGAGTTATTCCTCCTAAAAGTTGGCAGTGTAGATTTAGTCAGAGGCACCTCGTGATGCTGCTTGTGTGTCCCTCTGCCCCTTGGGTTCCTGTACAGCTGAAGGCCAGAGCCCTCTCAGTTGTTGGTGGAGAAAAGAAGCTTCTAGATAGCGCTGTGCTTCCAAGAAAGATGCCCCCTTGATGAGGCACTGTTGTTGTGACTGCTGTGCCCAAGAGTTTTCAGACTTCCACCAATAGCCAGAAGGAGTCTGAAAGAGAAACTTCCCTTGTGGTTGTTATGCAAAGCTTGTCACTTCCTTATATACAGTTTTCAAAACTAAGAGTGCTTCATCCACGAAGCTAATGCTGCCCTCTGTTTCTATTTTTAAATTGTTAATGTAGCTCAGGCCAGGTGGTGTTACATACCCTTAATCCCAGCACTCAGGAGGCAGAGGCAGGAGGATCTCTGAGTTGGAGGACAGCCAGGACTACATAGAGAGACCTTGTCTCAAAAACACAAAGCAAAACAACAAAGTCACTCTGGGGCTGGACACTCCTGTGATCATGTCCTATAGCTCCTGTCACAGGAATCTACCCCAGTCCCCGCTGGGCAGTGTGTGAAGAACTAGAGGGTGGCACTGAGCTGTGGTGTATAACTGCAGACTTCCTGTGTCCTGGCACTGCACCCAGAGAATAGGGTCAGAGAATAAGAGGGTGATAGACAGGGTCTGGGATGCAGCTGTGGTACTTCCAGTGAAGTGGTCCCCACTGTGAGAACCCAGGGAACACTATTCACCATGCTGTCCTTGGGGTTCTTTGTGCTAGGACTGTCACAGCAGTGTGGGCCCCTCTGCCAGGCAGGTCTTTGTATCATTCCAAGAGAAAGTGGGGAGGAAGCCGGGACCAAGACATTCAAATTCAGAGCTGTGTGTTGACTTGTCATGGTCAATATGAACACAGTGAGCATCGGAACAGAGGTTCACATTCTCAGGAAAATCTCCAAGTGTGTTTTATGACTTTTGAAAACTGATTTTCAATGAACTGAATGTTGGTCTCGTCTATAGTGTTGGCAGAAGAGTCCAGAACTATCTTTTCTTACTGACCTTGTAACATGGGACTCTAACAATTAATTTAAAAGAATGTCTTTGAGAAAGCCTACCTTTCAGAGATTTGACTTTTCACAAGATACTAGGCCCTGGCTAATTCACAGGTGGTGAGCACTTGGTGAGACCAGTTGAAAGTACCTAGATGGGAGAGGTTTCTGGAACCTTCTGTGTGTGATCATTAAGACAAGCTGAGACCAAAGCCCTTCTGTTTGGGCAGGAAGGTTGGCAGAGGAAGACAAGCTGTCTGCCCCTTTCCCAGCCTCCACTGCGTTATAATGTGGCCTTGGAATTTCAGGGCATAACTGCAAGTGTGTGCTTGTCATCCCTGGGTCCTATACCTATCCATTGTTCATTAGCTGAGTTCACAGCCACCATTCCAGGAGGACCCGGAATGTATTCTATGTCAGCAGATACAAATGTGCAGACTTCTCTGCATTCCTTTATCCTGCTTGCTGGAGTACGGTTGGCTTAACATGGCGCTCATGATGCTGGAACAGAAAGATTGAGAATTGAAGGCTTCCGAGTCACTTGGGTCCCAGCCAAGGCTCTAGGGCTTTCCAGGAGCTGCCTTTGCCACTCCTGCATGCTCCTGCGGGTAGTATGGAGGCAGCCTGCCTCCAGCTGCTTTCCCTTTGCATCCCTCTACCACTTCTGTTCTGGATTGTAGCAACAAGTAGAAGGCCCCCTTCCTGGGCTAGCCTCAGCCTCCAAGGATCTTAACTTCCCACATGACTCCAAGAACAGGATGGGGTGAGCCTGGATCTGGTTCCATAGACATCCCTCTCATGGCTTGGGGGTGGCAGTTTTCTTAGAATTAATCTATGTTCATTTTCAAAAATTTTGAAAATAAAATTTAAAAAAATTACATTAAAACACACACATACACACACACACTGGGAGTGGTGGCACACGCCTTTAATGCCAGCACTTGGGAGGCACTGGCAGGCGGATTTCTAAGTTTGAGGCCAGCCTGGTCTACAGAGTGAGTTCCAGGACAGCCAGGGCTACACAGAGAATCCCTGTCTCAAAAAAAACAAAACAAAACAAAACAAAACCACACACACACACAAAAGGGGTTTTGATCTTGTTTCCAAAATTTACAGTGTACCCCATCAAAGCAGGTAGGGCTTTCTGCACCCAGTATTCCTGGTATTCCACCATCTCTCCATGCTGTTACTGTGACCTATGTTCCTGCTGTTACTTTATTCTTACTGACTTCAGAGTGGCCCCTTGATGAAGCTGTCGCATCTGCGTACTTGATACTCATAGTGAGTGTGTAAGTCTGGGCTATTGAACAGTCTCATCTCACCTGTGGTGACATCCTTCATGGCTGAGCTTTTGCATGTATCTGTGACATTTTCCTCAGGCAGAGTCCTCCTAACAGTTATTTGAGGCTTTTGATACATGCCAGTAGGTCATCCGCTGGACCCGGCTGCCCTGCCCAGGGTGACGCCCATTCTCACTGGTACTGTCCTGCCCACTGCACCCTGTGTCTGCAAGTTGTATTTTGTTGCCATCAAACTTGAGAAGCTCTCATGATCATGACACCCTTCATATCTGCAAAACTCCTCTTTAATATTTCTTTTTGTATGTTTATCTTTTTTCATAGTTTTTATGTCATCAAAAGAAGCTGCTTTGGGAAATGCTAGTTCTTAGCCCCTGGTTGGGGAGATGTGGTTAGGGTACCCAGCTCTGCATCCACAGAGGTAATGTGTGCTCTTCCCTCATGCACACAGACCATCACCAGCAGCCACCAGCAGAGAGCAGTGAGGAGATTGTGTGTACCAATATACCAGAACACTGCTCAGCAGGGAAAAAGAGCCAACCTGGACTCCCCAAGGCAGGTGGGATGGTTGCTAGGGGCAGCCAGAGAGTAAGGGGACTGCGTAGGTACAGAACTTCCATCCTAAAGTTGACTGTGTTAAGGATTGCACATGTACTCACTCACACTTAGATTAGGTGAATTTCATGGTATATGAATTCTACCTCCACCACAATTTTGAAAGGTGAAGCTGGAATGATGGCTCATTTTGTAAACTACTTTTCACATAATCATGACCAGAATTCAAGCCCTACAATGCACAGGAAATGCCAGGTGTCGTGTCCATAATTGTAATCCTAGCACTAGGGAATCAAGAGACAGATGGATAGATCCCTAGAGCATTCTGGCCAGCTGGCCTCACCTCAGTGATCTTCAGGTGCTAGTGAGAGATCCTGTCCCAAAAAATAAAGTGAGGACTCCTGAGAAACAGCACCAAGGCTAACATCTGATCTCCATCTACGAATGTGAACATACAGCCATGAGCGTGTGTCACACACACATACACACACACAGCAGGTCCATTTCTATGGAGTCCATGGGACAGCCACTGTAATGCACAACCCTTCAAGTGTACACACTGCAAGACCCATGTCTGCCCATCCTGGGAGCCCACAGCAATTCAGGCAGAAAGTACAGAGTGCTGAGATAGCAGAAGGGAAGAAGAGGTGAGAGTGGTCTTTGCACCCCAGGTGGAGTGGTAGTGCATGCCTTTAACCTTAGCACTTCTACATAAAGAGACCCCTGTCTCAAAAAAAAAAAGTCATGAAACTGGATAAATATGTCCCAGCTGTGACACTACACCTTTGGTCTGCCCTCTTTCCTGCTATTTTCAGAGTACATTACATTTTTTTATTTTCTTTCAAAGCCATTTCTCTGCTTTAAGAAGGTCACATGACCTTCACTCTAAGTCCATTGACAAGGCTCCCAGTTCCTGCCTCCACTAAGCCAGTACACTTTAGGTAAATACTAAAAGCCAGAAGCCAGATGGCTAAGTGCACCATTGTGCTTAACATGACAGCTTTAGGGAACCAAAAACGCCTGCCACCCTCCCCAGACTGCTCAGAAATACAAGTTTGTAATGGTCTGTTCACCTAAACACCTGGACTTGCCATTTCCCCTTTCAAGAGGAAGTACAAGATGCAGTTGAAACTTTGCAGTGTACTGCTATGATATTTTTAGAGGGAAAGAAGCATGTTAGGGACTGTGCAGATTACCCTGGGTAGGAAATGTGTGGATACAAATGTGGGACTTGTAAGCCCTGCCTCTTGCTAAAGGTACAGTGGTGTCATCCCCTCCCACTTCTCCCTCACAGGAGCTAGTGAGGCTAACCATTGAGAAGCAGGGCCGACCATCACCAACAAGCCCAGTGAAACCCAGTTCCCCATCCAGCAAGCCTGATGGGTAAGTCTGAGCAGACTCCTTGGTCCCTATGGGACCAAGCACACACTTTGGGACTGAGTCCCCACTTGACAAAGCAGTGAGAGCATTTGAGAAGCCGTGGGCAGCCCTAGTCCCCTTTCCAGTGGTAAGTTCTGGTGCTTTAAAATGTGTTTCACTGAGTTTCAGAGTGTTGTCTTGCACTGACAAGTTCAGCTGGGCAAGAGTGTATGGAAGGGAGTGGTTCTCAGCGCCTGCTTCTCCCCAGGCTACGTCACTGCACCATAAAGTCCCACGGGCTTCGCTGAGAGGTTAGGGAGACCTTGGGTTTTCAGTAGTCCAGCTAACAGGAGGCCAGTGGCACAGTGTTTCCTCAGTAAGCTGAGGGATGACCTTGTGGACAGCCTCACTCTTTTGCATTAGTTTCAAGGACTGGCCCATGTTAAATATGTGACACATTATTTTAAAGCAGCCCAGTAGCTGGTCAGTGATGAAACTCCATGGGAACCCCAAGACTGTGCATAGGGCTCCTCCTTGGGCCCCATCATTCCCTTAGCCCTCCCCTCACCCTCAGGAGCCACATGCGCTCTGACTTCATGTGATGCCTAGTTCTTTCCATTTCTCTAGCCAGCCTGAGCTCCCTCTAACAGACCGAGAAATGGAGATTCTGAGCAAGACAACAAGTGTGTCGCCATCTGCTGAACTGCTCCCAGACTCCACCGGTGAAGAGGTCGCACCCCCCAAGCCCCCTTTACCTGGCATCCGGGTGGTTGATAACAGGTAATTGTAAACTCTTTTGAAGTTTTTTTTTTCCTAGAGCCTACCTATGTATGACCTAATGTGGGGAGTGGGTGGTAGAATGAGCCAAAGGATAATGGTGTGCTGGGGTAAACGCTCCAGCGGCTTGGCGCTGTTAAGAAGAATGTCTCTGGCCCGGGCCCTTACACAGACTGTGCTCTTTCAGCTCGCCCTAGGTCTCTATCCAGTAAAAACAATCGTGATTTACTATGGGAGGAAAATAATCTTTTTTGGTTTGGGTCTTTGGGCATTGATAGAGTGATTGGCAAGAGGAGAACAGGAGTATGAAAATTAGGTGTGGAAAAAGCTTCATTCATGTCTAAAGCACTCTTGTTTGTGATGTACCGTTTGCCTGGATTTTCTGTCTCTTCTAGTCCACCAGCATTACCACCCAAGAAAAGGCAGTCTGCTCCATCCCCTACCCGGGTGGCTGTGGTTGCCCCCATGAGTCGGGCTACCAGTGGCTCCAGTTTGCCTGTTGGAATCAATAGGCAGGTAATGAAGTCCTGGTTCTGTTGGGCAACTAGAAATGGAGTTTGAGGATTGTGTCCTAGTGCTGAAAGTCACCTGGTAGTCTTTGCACCCACTCTTACTTACATCTAGAGACTTGTACAGGAGCAAACCATAGCCATCCTCTTCCCCGCCCCCATGACATGGGCATCTTCCAAGGGCATCCCTGTTGAAACACTCCCACACTCCTCCCAGTTCCTTTCTCATCGTATCCTGATCCTACACTGACATCAGAAATGGCCTCCAAGCTTAGACAGGCTTTTCTCTGAGCTAGTGAGCATGCCAGCTTCTTGTCCCTGGTCTCTGCTGTCTTTCCAAGGATGACTAAAGTTCCTTTCCATTCTTCCCAAGGACTTTGATGTTGAATGTTACACCCAGAGGCGCCTGTCAGGAGGCAGCCGCTCCTGCGGTGGTGAGTCTCCTCGCTTATCCCCCTGCAGCAGCACGGGCAAGCTCAGCCGGTCAGATGAACAGCTGTCCTCCCTAGACAGGGATAGCGGGCAGTGCTCACGGAACACAAGCTGTGAAACACTAGGTAAGCCATCACAACCCTCCAAAGCTCCCTGGGGTCTTTTGATTCTGGGATCAAGTCATCTGATACCCAAGTATTAGCTAGATGACCTTAGTCAAATTCTTTAAAATCCAGCCTCAGTCTCCTCATCTACAGAATGAAGATGGTGTCTGCTCAGAAAGAGTCTGAACGTATGTATGGAGTAACAGTGTGAAGTCACATAGCAGATACTCAGGCAGTTATCTCCTTACAGGTAGCCTGGCACTATTCAGCTAACTCATCATGTGCACATACGGTTTTCTCTGAGGGAGGGAGCTCCTGAAGGTATTGACAGAGGTTAAAAGCGTTGAGCAGCCTCCTATCCGTGTCAGGCACCACTGACCAAGGTCAGCAGGACCATTTGGCAGGAGCTTGCTGGTATCAACCTGTTTGTGTCCTGGAAATTAGATACTTTTTCCTTCTGAGAAGGTGTCCTAAGCACAAAGGAGAGATTGTCAGCAGGCTCCTGTCCGAGGAGGCTAACCTACAAAGAATTAACTGCTGATAATATGGAGACACTGTTAGGAGCCACTAGTGGGAATCAGAAAACTGAGGAGACATTGCTCTGAGGGGGTGGCCTAGAGCTAGTGAAAGTCACTTATGGATGCTGGTGCATGGACAAACTCTGAGACCAGAGACATGCTGTTTTCTTAGGTATGGTAAAGAAGGATGGGGAGAGGGTAGCACATGCATGTAAGCCCTGCATTTGAGAGGCAGAGGCAGAGGATTTGTGAGTTCCAGGCCAGCCTGGTCTACAGAGAATTTCAAGCCAGCCAGGACTGCTGAGTGAAGCCATGTCTCAAAAACAAATAAAAAGTGGGAATAAGGTGCTAGAGAAAAAAGAACTTTCAAGAAAATGCATCAAAATGTAAACTGTGATGGTCAGCTCTGAGTTTTAATTTCATGATCATTTGCCATCTTTTGCCTTGTATCTTTTATTTTTTAAGTAACCAAATTGTAAAATGTAGGAAAATGAGAGAGAGAGAGAGAGAGAGAGAGAGGCAAAGAGGGAGAGAGAACGTGTACATGTGTGTGTGAGAATACATGCGCATATGTGTGTGCATACACATCAAAGTACAAAGACAGAGACCAATATAGCTATGTCACCATCTCAGCACCTCCAGATAAAGGCTAGTTAAGGAGAAGCCTATGGGAGAGATCAAACATAAAGCCTGCCTTGTGTGAGGGAGGTAGAGCAGAGCGGGTGGGGCGATGGCTCTGGAGGATGCAACTAATGAATGTTTCCTGTCTGGTTTGCAGATCACTATGACCCCGACTATGAATTCCTCCAGCAAGACCTCTCCAATGCAGACCAGACCCTTCCACAGGCAGCCTGTAGCCTCAGCCCACTGCCGGAGTCCCTGGGGGAATCTGGGCCTCCATTTCTTGGCCACCATTTCCAGCTGCCTCTGGGAAGCTGTCCCCAGCAGGAGGGACAGCAGACAGACACTCCACCTGCCCTTCCTGAGAAGAAGCGTAGGAGTGCAGTCTCCCAGACCACGGACAGCTCTGGCTGCAGGGTGTCCTATGAGCGACACCCCTCACAGTATGACAACATCTCAGAGGGTGACCTGCAGAACCCAGTCCCTGTCCAGCCTGTGCCCTACCCGTCATTTGCTGCTATCCTGCCCTTTCAGCAGGGAGCTTCCTCCGCCCCTGCTGAGTTTGTGGGTGATTTCAGTGTTCCTGAGTCAGTGGGTGACCCAGAGAAGCCACCTCCTCTACCAGAGAAGAAAAACAAACACAGTAAGTTTTTTGCGCTCTCTGTGAGCACATTGTAACCCTCAGCAGTGCTGTATCTGCTTAGCCCAAACATGAGACCAAAATCAAGCCCATGACCTCTTTCTTTCATCTAGGACAGGCTAATAGGTACACACGTGGTCATGTCCAGAGACCCAATACTATTATTACTCATGGTCCCCAAAAGTCTGATTAGTTTACCTCTCCTCTGAAGTCTTTGAAATCACAGGCCTCATGCCTCCAGGTATGTCTCATCTATAAATGTAACCCGTTGACCCTTTGCCTTAACAAAGGCAACTGACTGTCATGGCATACAGACCCAAATGGTGGCAAAGGCACCTGAGTGTCATGGCACACAGGGCAGCACTGTCACAACATGTACATGAAATAGGACCAGAGCCTATCTAGGCCTCAGAGGGATGTCCCTAGTGAGGACAGGGTGCTCACAGTGACCCGGATGAGAGCTTGCGGGCTGGAGAGGGCTGAGTTCAGCTCTTGGACAGATGTTATTAGGCTGGGTGGATCTGGAAGGTGGAATGCTTGTATTTTGGACAGTTTCCAACTGTAAGTTTGCCACAGTATTACTAAGTAACATTGTGGACATTCCATCTTTTGTCTTCCCTCCCCAACTGCTCCACATGGGAAACTTGCAGGCCACACTGCCTCGCTCTCTCCTCACCTCACTAACACTGTTCTCAGATTCCCCCTAGCAATCCAGATGTCACCATTTTGATGTGTGTGGCCACATCAGTCACACAGCCCAACTGTCCCCTTACCATGGTATGAATATTGTACGAATATCGAAATATTGCACTTAAGTGGCCTAATAAGGACTTCCTACTCCCAAAAGAAGGCCTGCCTCGTTACACCCAGCAGAGCTGTCCAAGGACCAGAGCAGCCTAGTTTGTAACCACACCCTGACTCCCAAGATGTCTCACAGCTTTGGGATGGCCTTGTTGGGATGGTCCCCAGCTAGAGAGGGCTGGTCTACAAACCCTAATGATGTCATTCCATGTGTCCTATAAGTTGGCTCATTACAGATCAAGCTCTGCAGAGAGAACACTCAGCAGTTGGGAACAGATCTTTCTGGGCTTCTTCTCCCCTTCCCCTGACCCCCAATGCTGGAGCATTATTAACATCGGGAACCACCTGCTTTCCCATCAAAAGAGTTCTACGGACTAGGGTGTGGAACAGGATTCTGTCTATCAAACTATACCAGATGAGTGGTGAAGCCTTCTGCTTGCACCTCTTAGAACAAGTGTGACCCAAAACCCTCGAGCAGAGCCTGCAGAGAAAGTAGTGGCAGACAGGGAGAGCAAGGCCATTGCATCTGTTCCTCTCAAGTCTTGAGTGGCTAAAATGGGTTTTTGTGGCAGGAGAAGCAACTGAAGCTCTGTCCTACTGTGGCTAGAGCACCTTCCCTTGCAGATTCCTTAGGGCAACCAAGAGTTCAAGGTGATGGCACTGAGTAGAAGCTTTTGTTGTTAGTTTTCCAGGCCAGGCCTCAGAGCAGCAGGTGAGAGGCAATATGGGTTCACATGGATTTGAGCCTGGCCATGTCTGAGTACACCCAAGCCCAGAAGGAAGCTTTGCCTTCCATCTTTAAGACCTACTGTGTTGTCAACAAAGATCTTCCTCCCCTCCCCCACCCCCAATGAAAGGGTCATCTTTCTATGTTCAGTGAAAGAGCCCCACACTTGAAGCACCCTGAGCTCAGTCCTGTTCCAGAGCCTGCCCTTCACTCCCTGAGGAGACCACGGGAGAGTTCACTGGGAGAGCTGGTGGGAAGCTGATGGAAGTACTTTGGAGAAAATGAGGAGTGAATGTCAGCCCTTATACTGACACCTCTAAAGTGGTTCTGATGTCATAGTATGTCCTCACTAAAGGGTGCCCCAACATCACTTCTTGTTAAGAGTAGCCCATAGGCCAGGCGGTAGTGGCGCATGCCTTTAATCCCAGCACTCGGGAGGCAGAGACAGGCAGATTTCTGAGTTCGAGGCCAGCCTGGTCTACAGAGTGAGTTCCAGGACAGCCAGGGCTACACAGAGAAACCCTGTCTGAAAAACCAAAAAAAAAAAAAAAAAAGAGTAGCCTTGGGAGTACCTAAACACTGTAGGGTGCTGATATTCCCAGAGCCCATGTCTGAAGAAGTGTATGCAGGCAAGCAGCCCCAGCTTTGCTGGCTGTTCGTGCATCTACGTCACTGCCCAATATGGAAAAGTCCTGGGAGGGCGAATCTCACTGCTGTTCTTTTGTGTGTAGCTGGCAGGTCTCTACCAGAACTCAGCATCAGGAGGTTCTGAAGGCCCGGGGAGACCAGCTTGATGGCACATTAGGTAGAGTAGGTTGTTTGGCTCTTCTAGAAAGCCAGTGCTGGGGCTAGGGTCACCCTTAGACTGTGACTGAGCAGGGATACAGCAGCATTGCTGAGGGGCAGTGAGAGTACTTCTCTTCCATGGTCAGCTGTGAGGAACACAGCCATGTTCTGTCAGTCCATAGCAGAGCCAAAAAGGTCTGTATTCTATGAAATAAACATGGCTACCTTCCTTTCAGCAAAAACACCAGAGGACCTCCCAAGAGAGAGTACCTTTGCCAACACTCTAGGCCCCACATGGGGTGCCAGGGAGAAGGGCACTCTCTGCCTCAGGCTGGCTTTCCTCTGCCTTCTAAACAAGGGGCTCCTGGCACTTGGGGTGTGACCTAAGAAGAAAGTTTCTGCCTGGAAGATGCTGAAGGCTGATGTCCTGTGTCTGTCACACATTGACATAGATCCTTTGGTCCTAAGACCAGGCTCCTTCATAGCTGTCATTTTTGCTGTCTGTATGAGTGAATTAATATTCAGTTCTAACTAGGTATGAAAGGGCCAACACTGTCCTCTCTACTGGTTCTTCCATATATGTAGGGAGGGTTCCAGTGCCTAGGGTAGAGATAGATGGAAGGCCAGCCTTGACTTCCCTCTGCTCTCAGGGCAGCTTTCACAACCCTAGATATAATGCTCTAGAACCCTCTAGCTCTGTGGACACTGAGGCCCAAGTTACTCAGGAACAGAGCACACACTGACCACCATCACAGGAGGCTGCCTGCCCTGCACCTGCTGTGTGGAGAGGGGCCTGTGAGGATGAGGTCATGACATGTGGCAGCTGAGCTTTGATCCTCTGGCTTCTCAACTCCCCAGGCACTTGAGGACCCTGCTGTTGTTGGCTGCCACCCTGCTGAGGCAAAGAGGCTGGCCTGCCAGGCAGACAGGTTGTGATAGGCAGCTTAGCCTCCATGTGCAAGGGGATGGAGCAGATGTATCAGTTAGCATTTGTCTCCCTTACCCTCTGTCCCTCTTGCTGGCCTGGCCTGCATCTTTCCAGATAGAAACAGTGAGCTAACAAGTCCCTAGAGGTACTTGCTGGAAAAGTGTTTAATTCACCCATTCTACAAATGTTTGTGGAATCAGACATAGGTCCTGCCCTGCTAGAGCTTGCAGCCCTTATATCAAAGGCAGTAGTGAAGCCTGTTCCACATCGCTATCTCCCACTACAATTCCTTTAGATTCCTGCCATCTCTGAATAGACTTAGAGTCATTTTAAGCTACTGTGTGATGTAGGTCAGGCCCACATAATTCCCAAGTGGAGTCCTGCTATGGGTGGTTCCTGGTGCTCAGAACAAAGCCCTCTGCCGGCAGCCTCTCTAGAATGCAGCCCAGTCTTCCTCCCTGATTGTATGCATGCTGCGCTCTGTCCACCCTTTCTACTTTCCCATCTTGGGCCTTTGTGTCACCGGTGGACTAGGGTAGAAGATCCTGGCCCATCCTCATGTTACCCTTCCATAGTCTAAAGCAGCACCCACAGCCACCACACTTTTTCTTTTTCTGTGGGGCTACACCACCATATGTATGTGGGTATGTGTGTATTCTGTTGACCGAATGAGCGTATGAACCCCATAAGGTAGAGGATCCACCTTGCTGGTCCTGTGTATCTCCAGCATCTGTGCCCATGCCTACATGTACAGTACCACATCCTCAGCTGACAGTGAGTAAAGGCCACAGACGGCTAGGTACAAACTGTAAGAGAACCAGAGGGATCGGGTGAGAAGGCTGTGGATGGGGAGCCCCAGGCACAGTAGGTCAAAGGTAAGACTTGGGAAAATCAGCAGCCCTGTGTGTGTGTTCGTTATTTGCTCCAAGATAATACAGGCAAGGCTAAGCCCAAGGGCAGGCTGAAGCTGAACAGGCCCTCAGAGCCTCTGGTATTGCTGAGGGTGGAAACCCCCAGCCCCTGTGCAGGAAGGGAGCAAAGTGCCCCCTTGTACTCTCTTTAACAGAACCTTATGTTTGTAGAGCCATTTTAGGATCACAACAACATTGAATGGAAAGTACAGAAATTTCCCATATTCACAATCTCCCCCAATGTCGGTAGCCGTGGCAGAGAGGGATATCGGTTACATTGGAAGGACAGGACAGTCATCACATCCAGAGCCCACCATGCACTGGAGGGTTCTGTGTGACCAGCTGGGTGATGGCATGTATCCACCTCTGTAGTAGCACCCAGAGTAACATTCCTGCTCCTCAGGGCCCCAAGAGCACAAGAGCTGGTGGGACAGCTCTCTGGGCTCCACACTGGTGAGAACAGCAGCCCCTTCTGTCCACAGTGCTGGCCTACATGCAACTGCTGGAGGACTATTCAGAGCCACAGCCCTCCATGTTCTACCAGACACCGCAGAGTGAGCACATCTACCAGCAGAAGAACAAGATGCTCATGGAAGTCTACGGCTTCAGCGACTCCTTCTGCGGTAGTGACTCCACGCAGGAGCTGGCCCCTCCACCCGCTCTGCCTCCCAAGCAGCGGCAGCTGGTAAGCAGTTCCCCATCTGTGTTCTTAGCACTGCTGCAGATGACCAGAGCTTCCAGTCCTAACAGGCCTCCAAGAACTGGAGTGGTCCTTGTGGGGCCAGGTTGAATCTGCTTCTCATCCATGGTAGAACCCTAGACTTAGGTGTGTTCAAGTCACTGTGTCCCACTTGGTGCCTCCACTTCCTTCCCAGATACTCAGCAGCAGCTTGTCCCTTACAAGATGGCAGCCATCTTCCTACCCTGGGGTCAAAGGACCTACTGCAGAACAGCCTGTGTAACTGAGACAGACTTGCGCTCAAAATGGTTGATTCCCTGCTGACAGTCTCTTGTGCCTTCCCTTTCTTCTTTGGCTCTAACATAGGCCTCATAGACAGGAGGGACTTAATCAAAGCACAGAGCGCTGTCTGTGTGCAGCCATCTGTGTGCTTGACTTCCATAATGGGCCTAACTGTATGGAGTGACTTCTATCCCATCCCTGGCCAGCGATGGCCCCATGGGAACAAATTCCACAGAAGCAGGACAGCTTTAGACAGAGCTCCTTTGTGCTGTAAACCCAGCAGTGGCCTTTGCATGCCTCTGCAATGGATCCTGCGCAGCTGTCACACTCACCAGGGGTGGCAGAGTGCTGAGCCTCCTCATGCTCCCAACCTGCTTTATACATTGGGTGGGTTCAAGGTCAGAATCTCTGGGCCAGCCAAACTCTGCAGAGGGGAGATCTTAACCTTTGCAGAGCTGTGTGGGCTGCTTTGCTATCTTTCTGGTCAGTCCAGTCTCTGGCAAGAAAAGGGATATGTGTGTGTTGAGCTAAAAAGCCCTTTTCTGTGGATTGTGAAGAAGTGGGCCCTGTTTACCTTGTAGTACCTGGGGCTTAGCATAGCCTCAGGCTTCTGAGTTGTTCAGCCTTTGCAGCCAGCTAGCTAAGCAGACATTTACTTCTGCCAAGAAGCTCTCAGCTGACAGAGGCAGCCTCTTCTGGAGATGAAAGGTTGAGCTAAGATCTGGGAACCTTGGGTCTCAGCCCTGTCCATGGTGCTACACGGGATCTAAACCCAAAAGGTCATGGAAATAGAAATGGTGACTCAAGGAACCATACTGACCACACCTTGCTGAGGTTGCTCCTCCATGACCTGTGTGTTTCCCTGGATATCTCTGTAGTGAAAAGTCCATAGATTCTGAACATCTGGAGGCAGATTCCTCTCACAAATGTGGAACAGAACCATTCCAAGCATGTAACATGAAGCAGCCTGTCCCGCCATGCAGCAGGGTAGGGATAGATCAGCCAGTTTGGGACCTCCCCAGACAGGTTCAGGTGCACACAGTCCTCCTCACAGTTCCTGATATCCCCACTGCTCATAAGAGAGGCTGGGAACTAGAAGAACTTATCCCTAGGCCACAGCTATCCAAAGACCTAGAAATCAAACCCAACTCCAGGTGAGCCCTGACCAACCACAGATCCTAGTTGCTAGTTGTGTCCTATCTCCAATACACATATGTAGGAGCTATGCACATCTTACACACAAGGGTGATAATAGCAATTACACTTCTTCACATACAATGATAGGTGGGATTTACAGTGCTATATGCATGGTACTTCATTTAATCCTCTCCCAATGCACACACAAGATGTAAGAGTTCTCCACAGTTTCCAGGACCCTGACCGCCAAGCTCTCTAAGAAATGCCCAAGGCCAGTAGGTGGTCTCTAATGAGGCCTAAATTCAGGCACAGGGGTCTTGAGCCTGGGGTCTGAGCTCTGAATCCAGAATGACCACATAGGTCTGCCCAGCTCTGAAGAGCTCATCATTCTGGGGCAGTCCAAGACTGTATGACTTGAGCCCAGTTGTCCTCTGAGAGTTGGCATTACAATCTGCCATAGACAGAATAGCAAGATCTCTCATTTAGGCAGCCTTTTGTGCCAGACAGCCATCCCTTGTGGGCCCCCTCAGCGGTGTTAGTTAGACTCCACAGCCGTACTGCCTGTGCTGACCATTCTCTGCTTTCTCCTCCTCCCTGCCTTCTATTTTGCCCTCCGCCCAGCAGGCCTCCTATGCTGCTTCTTCCTTCTCTGTCTCCTACTGTGTCCAGCAAACTAAAGTGGCCTTCACCCCCGAGGACGGCAGTGCCGCTCAGGGCCTCAGTGTATCCGTGTCTAACTCCTTTCTCAACCGGCACGGCAGCTTGCCTGTGCCCTCGGTGAGTCTCCCCCCCTGCTCTTCCTCACTTGGAAACTCATGCAGTTAGTGCTTGAAGCCTGTGCTCCTGGATGCTGCTGCTGCTGCCTGTCACCAGTGCTGTCCTCCTGTAGACCCACCTGGCACAGAAGGAATCTGAATACTTGCTTCCCTGGGCCTTGGGGACTGTGGTTAGGGGTTCGGGCATGACACTGGCACAGAGCAGAGCTGCTTCTGCTGTTGTGTTCTGCTCTCCCAGGGGCCTGTGTCTGCACTTAAGAGGGAACTACCCTCATATAGGAAGCAGGGCAGAGGGGGGCAAGTGACTAGGTGCAGAGTGGTGGCTAAGTAAACAACCACCCCAAGGCCCTGTGGCTTATAGCAGTAGCCCTTTGTTTTTGCTCAGAACTCAAGTTAGGAGGATAGTGTGAATCTGTCCAGGCAGACATCTTTGGGAGCTAGGACAGTTGGGCTAGTTTGTCACCAGTGTCAGGCTGGTCTAGGCTTGTTCTTGTAGCAGCTGGCAGGGTTTCAAGGCAACAAATGGAAAAGTGTCAGGTGCCCTGACTCAGGGTCAACACATGGCAGCCACTCAATGGAATCACAAGGATCACTGTTTGCAGGGGGGGTTGGGGGGGTGGAGCCCTGCTCCTGAGGGGAGGACTGCCTGTCACCCTGACACAAGACAATGTGGAAAGGGCTAGCCAGTCTGTAGACCGCTCAGTGGTGACAGAAGGAGGCCTGGCTTTCTGGAGTCTGCATCTGCCCCAGAGCCAAGGCAGCCACCTTTACTCCTGTGATCTCAATTGAGGCTCAGAGGGGAAAAGAATGGAGCCAAGTTCGCTCCCTTGAAGCAGCTTGAGCTCAAGTATTGACTTCTCCCTGGGCCTCAGAGTCTTCTTGAGGTCACAGTGTGATTGAGAGAACTGTATCAAACCACATGAAGCGCCGTGTGTGTGGGAAGCAGAGAAGCTGTCACTGCCCTTCTTGAGTTCTGCCCTTGGTCTTGTCCTGCTTCTATCCTGTGCTCAGGAGTAGGGCACATTACTTCAGCCTTCTACTCCTCAGCTCCCCCATGAAAGGCTTGGGTAGGGGATCGTAAAACCTACCCAGGTTTCCAGGGGTTGGTTGGTTGGTTGGTTGGTTGGTTGTTTTTGTCTGCTGTCTACCTTTGTCTAGGGTTTGCAGTTCAATGCCCAGGGCCTTCAGGAGGACTTGTGGTGTAGAGCCTCCCTTCTCATAGCGCTCAGTCATGCTGGGTATATAGGACAAGCTGAATCACCTCTGCCCTACCACACAGATGAAGGCACCTCTAGCAAGCTCCCTCCACAGACCTTGCAGAGCTTGGTTTTAGATAATCCTGGTCCTTGACTGTTAATACACAAGCACACACACCCCTAGGAATTTCTCCTCATTCCTCTGAGCTGTTAGCAGAGGACTGTGGATGAACTGGGCTGTTTGCTATAGAATTGCAGACAAGGGCGTTTTCTTAGGTTTGGATCTGAGTGTGTAACTGCTGTGGAATGTTGAGGAGGCATCTTACACTTGTGACTGTATTCTTAGCCCCAGCTCGAGTCCAAGGGTCCCCACTAAAAGCATATGTTATTTCAATGAAAGGGAAGAGTCTTGGGAACCATGCTTGGAGTGTGTGTCAGCTGGTAGATCGAACCCCATGCAGTGATTTAGTGTCTTGCCAGTTCTACAGTCTCTGGGTGATTCTAAGAGGAGCTTAGACATGGGATTCCACAGTGTGATCAGAGCAGGTGTGGGTTAGCTATAAGGATGAAAAGGGGGAGCCACATACAATCAGTAAGGACAGTGAGATAAGCTGACGGACTGGCTAAAGCAAGGTGTGAGTGGCACCACAAGCTGCCAAGCTTCTTGGGCCTCGGATGCTGTACCAGGCACTTCTTCCTGTCCTAGACTTCCCTCTACGGCTTTCCAGGTTCTGCCATCTTGTGGGCTGCTTGCGGTGTCCTCACTGTCGCTTAGCTCTGGAACTGCAGCTCTCCCCACACCTGTGTCCCAGCCGACCAGTTGCATGTCTCTTCTCTGTCCTGAACAATATGAGTTGGGTCCCTATGTGTGTTGCCCTTAAGCAATAGTAACAGCATTCAGGCTCTCGATGGCCACAAGGGTGGTCAATCCCTGTGTATGCTGTGGAGTGTGCAGTAGAGAGTCGCCTCCCCCACCCCAGGCTGTCCTGGGCAGCTTTTCTTTACCAGCTCCCATTCTAAATGCTGCCACAAGACCTGCTGGGATGCCAGACTGTGGACAGGTTTCTCTCTCATCCAGTTCTGGTCAAGTAAAATAGGTAGTTGATTCCACTTTGAGAGGTTATGTTTAAATGCCCATAATGATGCTTATGATTTAAAACAAAAATCTTTGAAATATAAAAGCTAAATGTAGCCAGGTTGTGGTAATATATGCCTTTATTCCCAGTACTCCAGAGGCAGAGGCAGAGGCAGGTAGCACTCTATGAGTTCAAGCCAACATGGTCAGCAGAGCAAGTTCTAGGACACCCAGGGCTACATAGAGAAACCCTGTCTTGAATCTCTCACCACCCCAACCACCCCCAAAAAAGAAAGCTAAGTATATGTCAGCATGGACCCCAGTGTTTTAAAAGGGCTGTACAGCAGCTGCTATCTCATTCTGGGCTCAGACAGGCCTTTCTTTCTCTGAGTTGCTAGATCCAGGCTTTGAGGCATCACACATGAGTCCTTCAGAAGACCTAGGCCTCATATAAACATTTGGCTTCTGTGCTGTGGCCAGAGCCCCATCCTAAGATGTAGGGCTGGCTCCTTAACTCTACCAATGTCCCCATGTCTCTCCTGGTCATGAACTATCCCTGAAAATTCACCCAAAGCTACCACAGAGACCATGAGCATAACACCTCTAAAAACCAAACATGAACCAAGGAGAAATAGAGAATAAGGGAGTAGGGTGGGCAGGAAAGGTGTGTCCATGATGGGGCACAAAGACAGGTTCAGGCAGCTTGGCATCCCTCCAGCCACCCTCACTTGGTCCATGCCATCTTGGCCTAAGCAAAGCCAAATCACACATCAGAGAGGAAGGGATGTGGGGTGGGGTGGGGGTTAAAGCCCAGTAGGCCAGGGCCAGAGAGGGCCCTGGTATTGCTTAGGGCCACTTCCCTGCTGGCTTGCTCCCTGGGCTTGCTTGCCTGGCTTCCGGGTTTCCATGAAAGATTTCCTGCATTGTTAGATAGCATCAGGAAGGTTCCCCTTACTGGGGAGGAAGTGCTTGTCCTGTGAAAAGCCACTTTATGGACCTCTGTCTACTGCCTGGAGTTTGCCAGCACATGTCCCAGGGCCCCTAACTACTTTTATGTAGACCTTGAGCTCCAAGCTAGTGTGTAGCAGGTGGTGAGTATCCTCTCCTGACTCTCCTGTTTGTTCTCTTCTGGTCTGTGTGTGGCTCCACAAACACCCTGTGTACCCCATGTTCATCATGCACACAGCACCCAAGTCCTTTCACTGCAGCAAAGCCTTTCACCTGGAGCTGGGACGTTCCTCCCTCTGCTGCCTCAGTCATGCCCTGTTTTGCTCCACCAGTGCCCTACTTTTGTGGTGAAATGTTCCATCCCTGCAGCACCAGGACAGCACCCACATGGGCTTCTGAGGCTCCAGCCAGCTCTTGAAATAAGCCATGGGCCCCACAGTAACTCTCCGTATGCTTATGGAAAGCCCAGGCTGATGCAGGCCTGCTCAGCCTGAGTGCACAGACAGACTGGACCTCGTTCTGCACCTCACTGCAAAACCTCTTGAAGGGTGGATGTACCCTGTACACCAACACCTCCCATACTTCTCCCCCTGCGGAGAGCCCCAGTACATATATCCTCATCTCAGGGAAGGTAGGGGCAAGACAAGGCTGCTTCACCATGCTGGGGACAACAAAGGAATGGAATAGACCTTGACTTAGGGCCAGGAGTCAGTGCTCCTTGCCTTTGGGCCTTCACAAACTGTGCTTCTGAATACATACATACATACACACACACACACACACACACACACACACACACACACACACACACACACACACACACACACACACTACTAGAATTCTAGGCTTACTGTTGTCCTCTGTGCCCCAACATTTTAGCACATCAGGGCTCTGGGACCAGCCCAAGACACAAGAATGTTGTTCTAGCACCCTGCTCCATCTAACACCAGAGTCTAGCTTCCAGGAAGGCCATGTGGTGACATGACCCCCAAGGGCAGTGCTCCACAGGTGGCTCTTGCCTTTCTACCCTTGTCACAGTGCCTGACACCTGTCTAGGACCTTTCTTACAAGTGTGTGATTGAGTATTTTTCCCACCCAGGACATGGAGACACCAAGGCAAAGAAGCTAGGTCATCTGCTCCTAGTTTCAAACTTGAGCCGCGGTTAGACCCAGCTCCACCATAAAGAGTACACCATTAGGTTGGCCTTTACGAGCTACTCTGTGGCCAGATAAATACTGAGGTCCAGTGGAGCTGATCAGAGCTGCCTCTAGGCTGGCCTTGGAGAGGGGTGGGTGTGTATGTGTGTCCATCCTTCATGTTGTCAAGCATTGCTAAAGGTATACCAGATCTAAGGAGAGTTCTAAAGATATGTTAGAGGCCATTAGGTTGCCAAAGCCTCAAGCACATGATGGGGTGGGGGGTGTTTTGCCACGGTATCAGGAACATGACACAGGAGTGGCTTCGTCTGTTTTTACACTCAGACCACTTACTCAGAACTCACACACCAGCCAAACAATTCTGTTCTTTTATGTCCTTATTTCCAGAGTTTTCAAATAGTTTTTCAAAATAAATGCACCAAGAAGTGTGTTTTACCGGGGAGAGGGTGTTTGGATATGGTAAGATGCTAAGTCACCCTTCTTGGTAAGGTCAATGCTTGTGTCACTCCCAGGTGACCTACAGAAGTGCCTCTCTTGCCAGGAACAAAGGCTTGTGACAGGTCTCATGACTGGAAGCTCACAGCATCTGCCTCTGAATCTACCACTTGGCTTTGAATCCCTGCATTTGTCATTTGCAAAAAGTAGTTCCTCTGATTAGCAGAAGAACCTCAAACAAGAGAGCTGAACCTAGATAAGATAGCCCCAATGTGGGCATTGGCAAATGGTGTGAGGAGAGCAGGGAAAAGATGAGAGACGAAGGGGCGTGGGGGCAGTGTTACCCAGGACCCTAGCTGCCCCATACCCTGGGCATAGTCACATCCCACTCCAAAGGACCATAACTGTCTCCCACAGTGACTGTTGGGAATTTTGAAGCTTGACTTCCTACCTAACCTGCTGTTGCTGGCCACCATGCTGAAGGCTGGTGCTCTGGTGCCAGAGCCCAGCACCTAGGGAGAGTCCAAGTGAAGACTCTCAAATCATGAAAATAACTTCCTGTGTCTGTGTTTAGTGGCCTTTTGGAAAAGCAGCAGTGTGGTGACTTATCCATATTTCTTTCTTCCTTTCTTTCTTTCTTCCTTCCTTCCTTCCTTCCTTCCTTCCTTTCTTTCTTTCTTTCTTTCTTTCTTTCTCTCTTTATGTTTGTTTTTTGAGACAGGGTTTCTGTGTGTAGCCCTGGCTACCCAGCAACTCATTCTGTAGATCAGGCTGGCCTCAAACTCAAGAGATCTGCTTGCCTCTGTCTCCCAAGTGCTGGGACTAAAGGCCTGCACCACTGCCACCACTACCCAGCTCATATCCATATTCCTAAGAGCATCCAAAACCTAGCTATCCTGAGCTGTTCAGTGCAGGGGTGGGTGACCTGTCTCTGGAGGCTTCCCTCACGGTCAGCACACATCAGACCTTTTTTGCTGTCATCCAACTGGGAGCTGCAGGCTGGATCAGATCCTCAGGACTGTGTAGGCCGCCCCCACACCCTTACCAGCCTGGCCACCAGAGGAATTAAACAGAATAGCTGGGAAATAAGCTGCTCTGCTTCCCTGCCAAGGTAGCACAGGCCCCGTCCCCTGGCAACTTATGCCAGTACTAACAGAAAGTCTCACTGGAGCTTGGCCAACATCAGGCAGCTCTACCTTTAATGAATTAGCTTCAAGCAAACAGGGGTTGCCCATCAACTTCACTATCTTTTTTACTCCAAAAATCGGTTTTTCTTCTAGGCATATCTTTTCAGAGAAGCCAACTCTGTTTCCATCTTTTCTGCCTAACAGTCAGGGCTCTACTCTCTGTCTCCATCCCTAGCTTACACGACCTGCCCAGCATCAGAATAGTGCTCAGCTGAGGACACCCCTCCCCCAGTCAGATCAGGATAGATAGGTGAGGGCCAGGTTCTCAGATACAAGTGTGATACAAGCCACCCTGTGCCACCCCCCTCCCACCTTCCCAGCAGCACAGGATGTTAAGGAGATGGGTCTCTGTTCCTTCAGTCAGAAAGACTGCAGCAGCACTTCCTGTCAGTGCAATGAGATGACCCACCGCAGCACTATGACCATCAATCACTGCCCAGGCCAGCCTTGCAGTGTCCCTGGCAGATACCCTGCCTGACACTGGAACCAGTGCCTCTCTCCTGGTGCTCATTACTCTGCCACCACTATACCCCTTCCCCCAGAATCCCCAACCCAAACAGCATCTCTCAGGCTATAAATACAAATTCCTGCTGCTGCACAGGGATCTCAGAAAACCAACCAAACACTCCTCAGATCCAAAAATAGACTGGAGGCTGCTGTGGGGCCGGTGGCTATGAGATGACCATCTGTGCCCTTCTCCCAGCCCTGGGGGTGAGCATGATCCTGAGGGGCCTGACAGAGCCAGGTCCTATGGAAACAGCCCGTCCCCTGCCTCAGAACAGTTTCTGGAATCGGAGCCACCCAGAGCAACCCAGGGCAGCAGTGCTTTATGGTGATTGGAGAGCCTTCCCTGGAACCTCCCGCCCTTGCAAAGGTGGTTTTCAAACTTGGCTCTTGTCCCAGCACAACTGCATAACTGGAATGCCTGAGGAGCCTAGGAGCAGGGCCTGGAAGGGAGGGGAACATCTAGGCCCCTTTGTCCCCAACACACACTGCTCCAGCCTCTTCCTGTCCATTGACTTATCCCCACTCACAGGTGAGGTGCTGCTCTGAGTCTGGCAATGGTCTGCACACATTAATGATAGCATCAGACACTGCGTGACACCCCTGTCAGCCCAGCCTGAGCAACATATCAAAGGATCCTTTCTCAAAAAATAAAAACTGCAGCTAGAGAGGTGGCTTAGCAGTTAACACTTGTTGTTCTTGCAAAAGACCTGGGTTGGAATCCCACCACCCACATGGTGGCTCACAACTGTCCACCCCTCCAGGGAACCCAAAACCCTCTTCTGGCCTCCGCAGGTAAACACTCATAAATATAAAATCTCAAAAATAATAATAATAACAAAAACATGAAACTATTTAAGATAAATATTTAAGTTAAGTATGTAAAACCAATATCCGGGTGTAGTGGTGCACGGCCACGCTCACGAGACTGAAACAAGATTACAGGTTTGAGGCCATCCTGGCCTATATAGCCTGACCCTGTTTCAAAAAGAAAATTGCACTGGTGGCTGACTAGATAGCTCAGTAGTAGCCAGACATGGTGCCTCACACCTTTAATCTTAGCACTTGGGAGGCAGAGGCAGGCAGATCTCTATGAGTTAAGGACAAGCCTAGTATGCATAGTGAGTTCCAAGCCATTGAAGACTGTATAGTGAGATCATCTCTCCCCATCCCTCCACCTCAGAAAACAAGATGTCTCAGCAGATAAAGGTGCAAGGCTGACAGCCTGATTTGCATCCCCAGGACCCATGTGGTAGAAGGAAAGGACCAATTTTGACCTCCAAATGTGCACAGTGGTGTGCTCATACTTAGACACACACAGAGAAGTAAAGAATGCATTTTTAAAGTTTTTTTTTTAAATCATAGTAAATTTTTTTTCTAAGCATCTCTTGATCCAGCCAGTTGTGTTGCCTCCTGTGCAGAACCTCCTCTGCTGCTACGAGGTAGAGAAGGACAGCTAGTGTTGGATATGGGCCTCTTGCAGTAGCCATGCTGAGCACTGGCAGGACACTGTTACACTGACGGCTGCAACTGTTCTCTGAAAGAATGTTTTTCCTTTCTACCCCTGGTTGGCCTGAAAATCACTCTGTAAACCAGGCTGACCTGAAACACAGAGATCCACCTGCCTCTGCCTCCTGAGTGTTGGGATTAAAGATGTATGCCACCACTGCTTGGCACAATAAACATGTAACCCAGGCTAGCCTCAAACTAGTGATCTTCCTACTTCGACTTCCTTGAGTAAATCTTCCTGACAGACACTACCACAACCACTCATCCACAAGAACGTAATTGTTCAAAGTCACACAGATGGAAAAGGAACAGGTGTAGATGCCTTGAATGAGGAAAGGGAAGTCAGGATCTAGAGCCTGTGTTGAGAATCACAGCTGACCCAGATTTAGAGAGAATGAGGCAGCACTGCCGGCTAGGCTCCACGGCATCCTACAACAGAGCCAGCTGCTGGACGACATGGGATCAGTGCAGCCTGTGCTGGGTGGGCATTTCTGATTCAAACCCTAACATCTGCATTTAGTTTAAAACTTCATTTCTCCTTCCTTTTTCTTATTTCCATGGGTTCTGAAACTCCTGTACCACAGAAAAGTCCAGAGCACTTGAGTGAGCCCTGTGTGTGTTTCAGTTGGCACCTGGGATAGACACATGAAGACGACAGGAATACCAAGTGTGCCTCCTCACTGTCCTTCCAGGCCCTCTGGTGCTTAGCAGTATGTTGGCAAGCCTCTGGTAGGCATGATGGCATCAAACAGCTCTCAGCTTGGGGACTTGGAGTGTCTTCCTTAGGCCTCAGAAGCTATGAAGACTTAGGGGCACCTCTCAGTCTGCCATCTGACTTTTCTGTCAAATGAGAAATAGGAGGACATACCTGTAGTAGCTCTGGTGTGACATCAGAAGGGGAAGGGAGATGCTGAAACTCCTCCAGTCATTTTTGAGGCTCTTGCCCTTTTCTAAATGGGCCTGAGGTACATTTGATATCTAAAAGACGGTATGTTTGTCTCTTGAGGAGTAAGCTAGAGTTGTCCAGAAGATTCCAGTGAAGAAATGTCAGTGACTTGGAGTTCTGCCCTGAGGTGGGGTGCTAGAGGGTCGTTTCCACATCAAAGGCATATGTGGTGATCAGCACGAGAGTGGGAGGGAAGCCCTGTCCTGGGCCACCAGAAATCCAGTCATATCCTGCTGTTCAGATATGTACTATCTAGTGCGGTCAGCCTACAGGACCCTTTCTGGAAGCCGTATAGTCATGGAAGTCTGAAAGGGGCTGTCTGACGTGACTAACAGCCCCAGTAGAAAAGACAGGACACACCAGCCATGCTGAGCCTCAGTTAACCTAACCACCTTTTCTCTTGTCTGTTTTCTCCTTCCCATATTCTTGTTTGTGTGTTTTCTGCCTGGGTTCTGTAGTACAAATCTGTGTTTAGGTCTTACTCCCAGGACTTCATGCCTCACCACCAAGCCTCCGTCCAACCTTTCCTTCCGCCTACCTCCTCTTCCTCTCCACATTTCCCACCTGTCCACGCGTCCCAGAGCTCGGACTTAGCGGTGCCCACCGTAAGCAGTCCGCCTCCCAGCACCGTGGACGGGCCTCTCTCGTCTTCTCAGGACAGCAGCTTTCATGGGAACCCTGTCTGCCTTCCTTCCGAAACCTCTTTCACTGACTCGGTGAGAACTCAGCACACACATCTGTGCACGTCTGCACACTGGCCTGCAGGGTTTTAGAAAACAATGCTACTGCCCACAGAGGGCCTTGCCCTCCTTCCTGCAGCCCAGGCTGCTGCTGGTTTGAGGCTACTCAAGCATGAGTAGGTTGGCACCTATGGGGACCTCAAATGTAGTTCTGATTGATCCACCTATTTCTAGAATAGAAACCAAATCTTTTGTATAGAATTCCTATCACACTGGGAATAGAGCTAGTGACCATTTAGAACAGTAAATTGTCACAAAGATGAGATAGAAAACACTATGAGCTTTCTGTTATGTGTCTGTGGAGAGGTCCAGACTTGTGGAGTGGAAGAAAGAGAGGTAAGGTTGCTTGTAGGGCCCATGCAAAGGCCCCTGCGCTCCATCAGAACACAGGGAGGAATGGCATTACAAAGTGAGGGACAGGTAGATGGACAAAGAGGCTCTGACAGTTGGAGACATTTCCCACATCTTGAATTGTCAAGTATGTTGCTTCTTGTCCCCTGCCTTGGGAATCCCTGCCTTGCTACAGGTTGGGGGACCTCTGTAGCCCCTTTTACAAACTGGGCCCTGCTACAAGTAGAGCAGCTTTCTGGGAGTTTCCAGAATGTCTCTAAACACTTGGAAGAAGATCCAGGAGGAGACTAGGGCCTGGCTAGCCCAGGAGCAAGAGGTGTGAGAGCAGCTTTGCCCTCCACACTGGAGAAACACTTCCCAGGGAAAACTGAGGTAGCTCTTGGGCCTGGCCCATTGTCTCTCCTCTCACCTAGTCTCCCCCAGAGTGAAAAGGCCAGTAGTGAGGAAGCTGCTGGGGATGAGTATGTCAATCTGTACTCCTCTGGCCAGACTGGTGAGGAGCCGGCTCCCTCGAGGAGTAAGCAACCTCAGTGGGTGGCCTTGTGCATGGGCTGGCCACTGCCCCCTCAAGGTTGCCTCCCTTGCAGCTGCTGCTTCTGCCTGAGCCTGCTGGAAGCCAGCCCATCCTATGGGAAAAGACATGGCTTCCAGGTAGAGATTTGCCATGCTTTTGCTTCAGTGAGTGTGGCGTTTTTCAGAACCTGGCTGAATGAGTGTCCTAGAAACCACTGGACCCTGGCCCAGCCCTAGCTGCTCCCTGGAATTTCTTCCCATTCATCCCTCAATGCTGAGCCCTTCCTCCAAAGAGATGCTTTTACTCCTGCCCTTCAGTTCTTCCCAGCATGCCCTGCTGCTGTCAGCTACTCCCAAGGAAGCAGGGCAAGTGATTAGCACCTTGCTGGATTATGGAGGTCCGTGCCTGGATTATGCTGCTGTCCAGATTGTGGCCTCACAGTGCAAACCTATTGAGCAGGCGGCTTTCCATATTTGGCCTCAGCAAAACAGGGGCAAATTGAGAGACTTCAGAGGTCACTGTCCCATGAGACCAAATGAGAAGTTCCTGTAGGAGATGAAGTCAAAGGTCACTGTCCCCAGGAGACTGAGTGAGAAGTTCTAGGGAGTGAGGTCAGGTCATCAAGGACAGGAATCAGTGCTCTGGCAAGCCCAGCCTGAACATCATGGCCGTCCCATGAATAGTCACGCCATAATTCCCTAGGGCTTTCAGACATCTATGTCAAAGCAACCTCATCCCTTAGATGTCAGCACAGCATAAGCTTCCCTCCAGTGTGATTTGGTCCTGTTGGTCTTGTTCGTGAGAGCTAAACCAGTATCCCCAGCCACGGTGACCTGTGTCTCCTGCAGCATCAAACTCCAGGAGTCAATGCCCAGGCCCCACAGCCCTCTCTGCCCTCCAGTGCCAACCCCACTGCTGTCCCTGGCGACAGTCTCTGGATTCACAAGGATTTTTTCTTCACCACCTCCTCCAGGACATCCCAGAAACATTGTAGAGTTGTGTTGTCCATGGGTACAGAGCCAGCAAGTCTGCCCAAGACAGATCACATTTGTGAGTTTGGGCAGCTGGACTTCTGAACTGGACTGTCACTGGTTAAGGGTGATAACCCGGAAGACTGTGTAAGAAGTCAGGGAAGTTTGGGTGTAGTGGTTAAAGATATAAGCTTTGGAGGCAGATAGCCTCCTGAGAGTTCAAGTCTACTCTCTGCCATTGGGCATCCTGGCAGTCAGTTTCTGTAGGAAATGGAGGTGTGATAATGGTAGCTTATTGAAGAGAGTGAAGGAGAGGCATGCAGAGCACTCAGTGCAGCACCCCACATTCCTTCACAGAGTGGGTATGGTGTCTGTCCCCAGGCTGACAGGCTACAGATGTTAGAAGGAATGGCGCCTCCCCCTCTCCAAAGGCAGGTGTTGGTCTCCAGGGGACTATGTTTCTAGTAATTAATCCCATCGTCATTAGCTTGTTCCCACCACCAGCTGCTCCATAATGCTGAGAAGACAGACCGCCCCAGAATAGGCCGTCTGTCCAAATGCCACCATGCCTTCTCTCTGCAGGAACCACCATCTGGGAAGGATGGACATCCCAGAGATTCTTCGGTCAGCAGTGCATCTGAGAAGGACAGCAGAGAAAATGGGGAGAGGTAAGAAGTGAGCAGGAAGTGTCGAGGCCCCACGAGCAGTGGCCGCCCGGTGACTGCTTGTGTTGAGATCCTTTCATCTTTCTGATCCTCAGAACTGCCTGTGTTTAGGTGGGAACTACAAGGAAACTAAGCCGTCACTAATAACCTACCTCTAAGGACTTTGCAATGCCGTCTACTGTCCCATACGTAGTTCAGTGTTGCAGTCTGTAGTAATGGGAAAGTCACAGCAGCAGGCGCTTGAGACAAGTGGTCACTGCATCCAGTCAAGAAGCAGAGAACAGTGACTGCTGGTGCTTGGCTCACTCTTTCCTTTTCAGACAGTCCAGGACCCAGCCCAGAGAATGGTGCTGCCCACAGCGAGTGGGTCTTCCCACCTCTCCTAGCCTATCAGGCATGCACAGAGGCTGGCTCCTCTCAGGTCTCATTAAGTTGACAATTAAGATTAACCCTCACCTGTGTTGCCTCAACCTAAAGGCCTCCAGGGACACTTTCAGCACCAACCATTTCTTCCTCCCAGGTCCCCGAAGTCACTGGATGGTCTGGAGTCAGCCCAGTCAGAAGAGGAAGTGGATGAACTGTCCCTTATTGACCACAATGAAATTATGGCCAGGTTGACACTCAAGCAAGAGGTGAGGATTCCCCAGACCTGGATCTCATAACCAAGAGGGAGGGAAAGTGGAGAAATGTGCCCTTGGGTGTCCAGTGGGGGACCTGAGTCAGGAAGCCCCTCAGCTCTTGGGCTCCCAGCTAAAAAGGATTGCAGGGGAAAGCTCATTGTCCCTCTCTTGCAAGAAGTGAACTAGTCCCTTACAAAGCCTCTCTGAGCCTTATGCAGCTACTTCTGAGGGCAGTGTAAGGCATGTATATGCTATTAGTAACAGAGCCCCTCCCCTTCCTGGTCTCTGCCTGTTAAGAAGGTGGAGGGCCTAGATGCTGAGCTGTGGCTTGTTTGAGGAGCCCTGTTGATAAGAACATCACCCAGACATGTCATGAGAGAAGAAGCTGGTCCCAAGAGCCTTTCCTCTTCTCTCTACATACAGTTCTAGGAACTTAGGATTTGGTGGAACATCTTGGCCTCTGAGTAGCTGTGCATCTGGGAACTGTTTTGATGTTGTAACCTACAGACATAGAAAAGGTGCTGCCCTGTGCATCCTGGGCCATCCTGAGTGGCTTCCTAGCAACCCAGGAAGATATCATCACTTTAGGCCATCAGGCTGCTGGTAGGGTTAGCAGAATCTATACAGAGCCTCTGCAGAAAGAAAAGCTAAATTCCTTCTGGAAAATCAGGTTATGATCATAGCCAACTTTTTCCCACAAGGGAAACCCAGAACACTCAGAAGTCTGAAATACAGATGGCAATCCATGGAATGCACACCTTTCAGTATGAGCCAGGAGGTAGAGGTAGGATTGAGACCATAGAGCCCTGACTCCACGTGGCTTCTGGAAGGTGATGTACCCTGGTGCTCACAGCATCTGGACAGCTTCCTTAATACCCAGTTTTCTGTAAGAGTTCTGACCAGTACCCATCTACAAAATCCATGGGAGCAGGAGGGTGCGGATGCTGTGTGATGTACACAGTGCTGCTTGCTACTGCTGAGCTGAGAGCAGAAGAGGCTCAGGGACCCTGAAGCATGGTGAGTTTATCACCTCAGCCTTGCCTTATGTTCTTTTACTCCAGGGTGATGATGGGCCAGATGTTCGTGGAGGTTCAGGAGACATTTTACTGGTCCATGCTACTGAGACAGACAGAAAAGGTATGGCAGCTTCCACTGTGCTAGATTTGTGTCCCACCAAAGGCATCTCATGACCACACTGTACTGTCATCTCTTCTGGGTTGAACTTTGGATCTGATGGTACCGGGGAAGAGTAGGGAGAGGCCGGCTAAAGAGAGCCCCTGATCCTGTCAAAACTGCATCTGGGCATGTCCTCTCTTGGTGCAAGACAATGAGGCCCTTGGCCCTGTGGGCATCCTGAGGGTGAGAACAGTCATTGGTACCTACTGTGTGCTCCAAGGGCAACTCACTGGATAATAACATGTTCAACCGTGGTATTAAAGTTAAAGCAGCCACGGTGGTACACACCTATGATCCTGGCACTCAGGAGGCTGATACAGGTGAATCTGGATTCAGACCCTTTCTTTTAAAAAAAAAAAAAAAAAAGCTTTTACAATAGCACATCGCCAGCCCCTTCTACCTTTCCTTATATTTAAGTCATTCTTTTCTTCAACGTATTTACTTCACATAGTTAACTAACAAGTTCCTAGGAACAAAGTTTGTTGTCCAAGACCTGCCCCAACCTTGCCATCCCCTCTGCATCCCGATCACCTGAGTGGACGGAGAAGCAGAGGCCATGCCTAGACTGGGAGCACTTGTTAGGTAGACTGTGCCAGCAGAAGAACCATCCATCCATAAAGTTCTGCAATGGAGGAGTCTGGGCTCCTGTGAGCTGGACTCAGAAGAAGGCACCAGTGACCCAGGTCAGGCAAGGCCTGCCAATGCCCCGCCTCCAAGAGGCTGCTGAGCCCACCCCGTGCCACAGACAGTTTCTTGTTAGTATTCCTTTTCTTTCTATTCTTTTTTGAGACGGGGTATGTGTTCCATGGGCCCTCTTCCTACGCATTTTTAAAGGATTTAAAAGAAGCAGAGCATGGTCTATAAAGACTCCTTTAGTCACAGCATTTGTGGGGTTCCAGGGCTGTATGGAGAGACCATGTTGTAAAACAACAGAAAACAGAGCTAGGATTATGGCTCAATGAAAAAACACTTGCCTAGCCATGAATGAGGCTGTAGAATCAATCCCCAGCACTCGGAAGGCAGAGACAGGCACATCCCTGTAAGTTCAAGGCTAGCCTGGTCTGCAGAGTGACAGGGCTACACAGAGAAACCCTGTCTCAAAAAAACAAAACAAAAACAAAAAACAAACTAAAAAAAAAGAAAAGAAAAGAAATTCTGAAAAGTTGATTAAACTGTAGGTAAAATTACTCCACACTTAAAATCCTAACCCAATCAGCTTTGTATTTGTTTGTTTGAAATGACTAGGACCCAACATTGTGTGAAACTCTGAATTAAGAGAATAGTACAAAAAAAAAAAGCAGGGCAGTGATGACGCATGCCTTTAATCCAAGCACTTGGGAGGCAGAGGCAGGTGGATTTCTGAGTTCGAGGCCAGCCTGGTCTACAGAGTGAGTTCCAGGACAGCCAGGGCTACACAGAGAAACCCTGTCTCGAAAACCAAAAGAGAGAGAGAGAGAGAGAGAGAGAGAGAGAGAGAGAGAGAGAGAGAGAGAGAGAAATAGTGCAAAAACTGTTTGCCTGGCAAACACTGAAACAGGAAGACTTTATACAGCTTCCCTTCATCTGAGCCCTCAATGGTTCTTTGCCCATTCCCTCCAGCCATGACAGGAAGGCAGTCTCAGACACTCAGTTTGAAGCCTACCACAGCCTCACAGCTACAGCACAGCCTTTCCTCTAGGGCCTTGGTTCCCTGCCCTGTTGGGGGCTGGAGATACAGACAGTGCCCAGGGCTTGTTCAGTGGCACCTCAGGACATTCTGGCAAAGTAGCCATTTTCACCTCATTTTTATCTAGAAGTGCAGAGCTAGGATGTGAGCTGGTTTCTGGCCTGGTCATGTAAGGCTAACTCTCTTGCCCTGCCAGCTGCAGCCAACTGTAGCCAGGCCAACGGGCTGACAGCCCAAAAGCCTTCTGGTCTACCCATTGGGTATGCTGAAGGGATTGAACCGAAGTTTCAATGGTATTTGGGGTCCCTGCAGAACCAGAATTGGCTTTACCTGGGAGTCTTACCTGAAACAGAGACTGTGAGCCACATCAGAGTGGATACGGTGCCTGTGGCAGATAGGAAAGTTCTTTAGGCAGGTGGCTTCCTGCACCAGTGGCATATGAGTGACTCAAAGGCCCTGAGAGGCCTCATGGCTCATATGTCTGGGACTCAGCTGTGACAAGCAGGGCCAAGCCAATTAGACAAGCTGGAAGAGGGCACACTTGTCGTAACATAGCCTTTCTCTCAGGTGGCACTATGAGAAGTGTAGCACTCTCAGGGCCAGATCGGGGATAATGTTGGGCCCAAGCTCGAATCCTGTCCCTTACTTGGGACCTGTGTGCTTAGGACTTGGTCCCCCAAAGCTTCCATTCCTCTAAAGGCCACAGGGACCAAAGGGACCTGAACCAGGACAGCCCTATCGTGTTTGGCTCAGGCTCCCACTCAAATGCCAGGAGATAGCAGAGCCCACAGCTAGCTTATGCGAAGAGCTCTAGTACCAACAGGCCTGTGCTGTGTCCTGCATGACACAGCACAGCCATCCTTGAGTCTGGCATACTCTCCCCCCGTCCCCAAACACACACATACACACACACACACACACACACACACACACACACACACATTTTCTCTGTAGCCCTGGCTGTCCTGGAACTCACTCTGTAGACCAGGCTGGCCTCAAACTCAGAGGTCTTTCTGCCTCTACCTCCCAAGTGCTAGGATTAAAAGTGTGTGCCACTGCTACCCGGCATGTCTGGCCTACTCTTTGTCTCACACATGAGTTTCCTTACCTTCCAGCCTGTTAATTTCTGCTGTAGTGCTCATCAGCACACTAGAACACACCCTGCAAGAAGCCACTGGCTCCTGGCAGTGCTCCTCTGCATTTGTACCCCTTCTTCTAGAAACAGATGTCCTATCTCTGCTCTTTCTAGAAAGTCCCAATGTAACAGGGAGTTGGTTAGAGTACAACTGTGAGGCTGAGCACAGCACAGGGACCAGGTCCCCAGGATCCCAAACACAAGAGCACAGTGTGATGACATGACATGCCACACAGAGCCTTGAGACCGCTCTGTTGTGGGAAATATTAAAACGATCAGCAAGTTTCTGAGCTACACCCAGCTACTCTTAGCCCCAGCAGTCTCACCGCTCAGTTCTCATCTCGTGGAGACTCTCTGACTCAGAGCTCCAAAATCTCTCCACCCAGCTCAATAGATTCCCACTGGCGCTTGCTACCACGGCCAGCCCCATGCTTCAAAATTCTCAAGACCTTTGTGGTGCACATCTAGCAAACCCACACTTTGCTACCATACCTTTCTCTCTTGAACCCAGTTGAACCACCACATGAAGGAAAATGCCACACAGACTTAGTTCAGGAACAATGGTAACTCAGTCGCTGGGTACAACAACTAGAATCCTAATCTTGTAAGCCATATTAAATCTGAATCCTTTGATGGCGAATCCACCTGGAGACACTAGTAACTACATCTTGCCCCCTCACTACCCAGTCCAAAAGGACCCTCTCTTCTCTCCTTTCCCTATCCAACTTGGAAGTCCCTCCTACTCGCCCAGTGATTGACTCCTTTATTCATTAGGGAATGGTTTACAAGAGGTCACCTGAGTATAAGACTCACTTCTAGTCCTTAACCCCTCCCAGGAGAGCAGAATTAACATCAAAATACACATAGCACCAGGCCCATCCACCAAAACCATCCACCCCAGCAGTTGGGGAGATATGAAAAAAGGTCTGCTCTGCACCCAGCCAACTGATGAGCCTTCCCAGGTCCAGTGTGGTACAGTACAACCATCTCTGAGTTAGCCCACTCTGTCTCACCTGACACCCTATGCTTAATATCTAAAGCATGGGGAAAATAAGTAAACAGGGCTCTGGAGAGGTGGGGGTCATTAGCTGGCATATCCTTTCCCTTTGGAAGGAAGAGGTGGGTGCTACCAACCTGAGGCCTCCAGCTATGGGAGTTTTGAGTGTCACTGTTGCCCTTGCCCTGTGTGGGCAGCAAGCAACCGCTGAGTTTTGCAGCGCATCACCACTTCAGCCTTCCCTTGGGGCTTTAGAATGGAATTTCCCTAAACTGTTTAATGACTGGGCTCTGTTACCTAAAAATATTGCCTCTGGTTTAACTACAAGAACCTGCTGGCAAGTTTGGACTACTATCTCTGCCCAATGAGGAACCATTGAGCCATTGGGCCTTAGGGCAGCATCTGTGCTAATCTGGAAGTGGTACAGTGTGCCCAGGCCTCGGCCTCTTACCAGCACGGGTCACCGAGTGAATGAAGTTTGTTTCCTACACTGGGCCTCAGGCCTTCCCACAGCTAGGTTCCCCATCAGTAGTAACCAGTACCTGTAAGATGAAAGACCTAGGACCCTACCTGGCTCTCAGAGAAGACTCAGCATGATGCCCATGCTGCAAGTCACAACCCACACCCTGAGCCCTACCTACATGATTTATTTGCACCCTGCAGACCTGGTGCTGTACTGTGAAGCCTTCCTGACCACCTACAGGACCTTCATCAGCCCAGAGGAGCTCATCAAGAAGCTGCAGTACCGATATCCTTCCCCGCCTGTGGGACCGCTTTTGTTTCCTTCACACTGTTTCTGGAGCTGTCATTGAGGAAACTGAGGCTGAGCATGTTGAAGTGACTGGTTCCACCAGCCCTCGGGCTCTCAGCCCTTCCTGGGTTAGCCACGCCCAGCCTGTACATGGAGGCAGACCCCTAAAGACCCAGGATAGCCCTTTCACCTCTGCAGTGGGGCCCCAGTTCCCACCCCTACCAGCCATATTCTGGCACTGACTCAGAAAATGGCTGAGGAAAATGTGAAATGACATGGAAGGCCTGCAACGGGGTTCTGTTGCACTGTTGAGGATGGATGGGACCACTGGGTAATTCTGGACAGACTAAGATAGGCTGAGAGAAGGAAGGAAGGGATGGCCCTGCCAGGGGGTTTCCTGCAGGTTCTCACACTGAGCTCTGAGTGTCCAGCTGGTGGGGACCAGCAGGCTTAAGAGTGGAACAGTCTTAAGAAAACTCAGCCAGGCATTGTGGCACACATTTGATCCCAGCACTTGGGAGGCAAAGTTTGGTGGATCTGTTGAGTTCAAGACCAGCCTCATCTACAGAGTGAGTTCCAGGACAGTTAGGACTACACAGAAAAATGCTGTCTTGCAAAACCAAGATGAGGAGGAGGAGGAAGAGGAGAAAGGAAGAAGAGGAGGGAGTGGGAGAGAGAGAGAAGAGAAAGAGAGAGAAAAAAACTAAGTGGCCTGTCCCTACTGCCTGCCTTGGTCAGGTGGCAGACAGCTCCTCCACCACAGCAAGGCTTTGCCCCACTTCAGGACTCACCCTTGGGGATTGCCACTCCCTGTGTTAGTGGACAAGACTCTGTGGTCTTAGAAGAACCCACTTTTGCTGCCTGTTCCTCTTTTTCTGTCCTTGGCCTACCTGGAAACCAGCTACTAGGCCACCTCCCTGCCATATAGCCTGTGACTGCCATCTGCTGGGCAGCTGCTGTCGCTGGGCAGCTCTCCACATTCCTGTGTACCCTAAACCCTCAAAGGGCACACCTCCTCCAGACCTCCTCTGCTCAGTCTAACCCTGACTAACCGTGGTCTGTCAGCACAGTTGTGGTCACTCCGTTTGTGACTCTGAGCACCTGCTAGAGCCTGGCCTAACTGAAAGATTGTCAATTATGTCTGCCAGGAACATGTTAAACCTACCATGCATTTACATGTGGGATCCTACTTGGCTGTGGTACCATTTTTCTTTCTGTTATATAATGGCATCCTTGAAATGGAGACTAGGCAACTGACCTGCATGTTCCCACCTCTGCTGCCAGGTCAGTTTCTCAGCCCTTCCCATTAGTTTCAGCCAGCAAGTTCATAAGGCATTTCCTCCTCAAGTCCTGGAGCAGGCTTTGCTGGCACCCAGGCAGACCATCCTTTTGGTGTGGCTCCCCTTGAGTGCCAAAACCCAGGTCAGGGATCATGGGGGAAAGAGGAAGGATGTGGAGAGTTGGTGGAGATAGAACAGCAAGCAGCAGGAAGCCGTAATCTCCAAAGTAGACCTCAGCTTCAGCAGTCAGCTGTTAGGGCTGCCATGGGCTAGAGGAACACCTGCAGGTCTTCTTCCCCCAGGACGATGGACCAGCCTGGCTTTCCAAGGCACAGGTTCCCAGGAATACCCACACCATTGTGGCCACATGACTGGAGAAATGATCTGCAGATGGGAGTCCAAAAAATATAGAGGGAAACCTTTGGGGCCTGTTCACTCTCTGGGCCCACAGGGACCTGCTCCCTCTACCTGAGTGCCCACATCATGACCCTCAGTATAGCAGCACTCAGGTCCAACACACATACAGCATGGATGGTGCCAGAGTCCATCCTGCAGATCAGAAGGCAGCATTCAGGAACAGCTTCTGAAGCTAGTAGCCCAGGCTGGACATCCCCACTGCACCCAGGACAGGCCTTTACTTCCATAAGCTAAGCCTTTGCTCACAGGGTTCCCAGCATCACATGTGGCTGGGGGTGGGGGGGTAAAATTAGCATTCCATGCAGATCCTGTCTGTGAACCTTAACCCACACTTCACATATGAGAAATTCTCTCCCTTTGCTGACACATTCAAGAAGCGAGTGAGCAAGAACACATTCTTTGTGCTGGTGCGAGTGGTGGATGAGCTCTGGTGAGTGCCATGCCCCAGGGTCCCAGGAGTGACTGCAAATGTTTAAGCCTGTGTGCATTGCAGCAGGCCCAAGTCAGAGGGCTGCAGGCTTCCTCACCTGGACCAGACAACCATTACATTCCACAGACTGCTGCTCACTGGTTCCATTGCTTCATCCCAGCTCTGATTATTAGACCCTACAGACTAAGGTGGGGTGGGTGTTAGGTCTGGAGTTCCTTGTAGAGTGAGTCCCTGCCCTATCTGGGACTCTCTTCCTGTGTTATCTTAGGACTAGTTCACAGTAAGACACACTCATAGCAGCATAGTAGAGCCAAGTGGACGCTGGATTTGTGGAAGAGGCTGCCTCTCCACAACTCCTGCCATTTCCATCTTAGTTAAGCCACTTCTGAATCCTTGCTCTCCAGTGGCATCTTACTCTTGTGTGGTGGCTGTCTAATGTTAAGGTAAGGAATGGAGGAGCTCAGTGGAGATGACAGCCTTCTCTGGATGCCTGCCTGACATCTCATCACTGTGTGTTAGACCAGGAACTTCTCTAAGGCAGAGAGCAGCAAGTGTGTTGAGTGAGCTGCCAGGGCCCTGTTGCAGAAAGGCCAACCCCAGTGCTGTGGAGGCTGTGAGTGGGTGTCCTCAACTGGGGCCCTGGCCTGCCTTTTACCAAGTGCCCTTGGCCCTTAGCCTTGTGGAGCTGACAGAGGAGATCCTGAAGCTGCTGATGGAGCTAGTCTTCCGCCTGGTGTGCAGTGGGGAGCTCAGCCTGGCCAGAGTACTCCGGAAGAACATTCTAGACAAGGTGGACCAGAAGAAGCTGCTCAGGTGTGCCCATTCCGACCAGCCTCTGGCAGCCAGGGGTGTTGCAGCCAGGTGAGGAGCCAGTATCTCAGCCAGCTTCACACTATAGGTCAGAGCTAAGCCCAGCAGCTGCCTTTCCCACAGGCCTGTGATCAGGTGCCTCAGGGACAGACCCTGGGCACCCATAGCTGGGCCTCTCTCCGTAGTCCATGTGGAGCAAGGAATTCCGTGTTGCCAGAAAAACAAATGGGGCTGCATAGACAGGAGATAACTATGCTGGGCTTTGGTCAGCTCTGGGCTTCCGCAACACTAATTTGTACCATCCTGACTTCCTCCTATAAGCCTGGGAAGACTCTTTCCTGCTCTTTGCCCGGCTGGTGGGGGTGTGTCGGGTGTGAGGAGCAGAGGAAGGAGGCTGTTACCCTGAGTGCAGCCCTGTGGCCCAGAAGGGCCCGTTGGAGCTAAAGCCTGCAGCCTTGTGCCAACCATGCTTCTCATGCTCTGTTCCAGACCAGGAACCTTGCATGATTTCCACAGCCACGAGATAGCCGAGCAGCTGACACTGCTGGATGCCGAGCTTTTCTATAAAATAGAGGTATGACTGAGTGGCCCCGCAAGGGAGGGTACTGGCTCTCTGCCTGGAAGCTGCTGCTATGGAGAGACCCACACCCAGACCCAGGCACACCAGAGACTGCAGTACTGTCTGTTATGTTTCCACACAGATTCCTGAAGTTTTGCTTTGGGCCAAAGAGCAGAATGAGGAGAAGAGCCCCAATCTGACTCAGTTCACAGAGCACTTCAACAACATGTCCTACTGGTGAGATGGAACCACAGCACTTTCTCGGGTGGTATGGGTGGGACAGTCGAGGCTTCCTTGGCAGAGAGGTCGAGTGGTCAGTCAGTCCTTGGTATTTACAGAGTCTGTAGGCACTATCCTTGAACTGGGGCCAGCAGAGAGAAGGCAGACCTGGCGCAGGTGGCACCAAAGGCTCTGCAGTGCAGGGAAGAGTGCCAGGATCAATTAGTAATGTCTGCCCTGGCTGACTGACTGCAAGGGTACCCTTTCATCGTTGTTGCTCATTGCCTCCACAGTTCCCATTAGCTCACCTGGTTGCTTGATAGAGACCAGCTGCTTAGCAAAGGAGTGGATTGTTCAGGCTTTGATTTGTACCTGAATTCTTTTTTGGGGGGGGGAGGGGGGAGGATGTCTCTCTGCATAGTCCTAGCTGCCCTTGAACTCAGAGATCCGCCTGCCTCTGCCCCGCAGGTGCTGAGATTAAAGGTATGCATCACCACCTAGCTTGTGTCTGAATTCTTAAGGCAGAATGGAGGTCAGCAGTGTGTCTATCACCTGGTCACTTTGCCGTTTGAAGATTAAACCAGGTGCCTCTACCTCCTCCTGCACTGACCCTGCCCGACATGCCTGCTGTGGCCCTAGGGAAAGGTCTCGTTGCGTCTGTGTTCTTGGCATGGAAGCACCGCCTTCAGTGGTAGCCACCACTCCAGTTTGAGTGTTCTGGCTTCTGGGGCAGATAGGCACTACTTACCTTTTGGAGCCATGGTTTCTGACATGTCCCTGACATGGGGCTAGGAGAGGTGATTAGAGCATAGCACCTTGTCCCAAGCAACACTACAGTGGCCTTATAAACAACAGGAGACCGAGGCCGCCCTGAGGTCAACAGAAGACCGAGGCCGCCCTGAGGTCAACAGAAGAATGTAAAGCTCGCCTTGGCTTTCAGCCTCGGTTGCTGCTAAGGTTCTGAGTTTCCATCCCCTGTAGACTGACAAAGTAGTTTCTACTCTGTCAGCTGGTTTCTGAGCCAGCAGCAAGGCCCCATGATGCCTTTCTCTGCTGAAAAGATGCTTCAATCCCCAAGCCTCCTCGGCAGAAGGAGAACTGTCTGGACCCCTTAAACACAGTGCACACCCTGAGATCAAGGACCAGGCTTGTGCTTGGGCTTTGGGCTCCTGGTGGGTAAGAACTTGTGACAACTGGCACAGGGTTCACACCAGGGCCACTGAGCCTATGGAGGATGGTCAGCTCAGCTGTTGCTTATCTGGCCCTTTCCTGCAGGGTGCGGTCCATCATCATGCTGCAGGAGAAGGCCCAGGACCGGGAGAGGCTGCTCCTGAAGTTCATCAAGATCATGAAGGTAACTGACTCAATGCCCAGAGCTTTCCCAGTCTACCTGGGGAGGCTAGAGCCCCAGCCCTATGCTATCCCTACCCCTCCCCTCACCACCGCCTCTCCTCACAGCACCTGCGCAAGCTCAACAATTTCAACTCGTACCTGGCCATCCTCTCAGCACTAGACTCAGCCCCCATCCGCAGACTGGAGTGGCAGCGGCAGACCTCAGAGGTAGGTGGTGGGAAGTCTGGGCAGGACCAGGTAAGGATCCCCATCTGGCCACTCACTTCTGTATGACCAAGACTTCTGCCTCTCCCACTTTAGATTCCAGTGCCTGCTCTTTCCAGTCAGCAAATCCAAGGGCTTTCGTGGTTGGTTGTGGGGTTATCACCTGTCCCCTGTGCCTGGGTCTCAGCTTCACCTATAGAGTCCATTCTTTAGCCTGTTCATCCAAAGTGGCTGCTCTGGGCTCAGCACTGCATTGGGCCTGCTGGGGGGCAGTCAGCAAACTGAGGCTAGATGAAAGGACAAGTGAGCTCCTGAGAAGGGCCTCTCTGAGGACATGGGCTCATACCACCCACAGAGCATTGCACACAGGCCTGAGACCCTACCACAGAGGTTAGCTGTCACCATTAGCAGGCATCCATAGGGCCTGAGTCTGGCATGTTGTGGGCATCAGGACATATCACTAACTCACCCCTCTCCTGCAGGGCCTGGCTGAGTACTGCACATTGATTGACAGCTCATCCTCCTTCCGAGCCTACCGGGCTGCCCTTTCAGAGGTGGAACCCCCATGTATCCCATACCTGTGAGTTGTCTCCCACCCTCAGTTATTCAGTCACCATGCCTGACAATGCAGACAGCTTGGGTCCCTCTGTCAGTTTTACTGGGTTTTTTTGTTTTCATCTTCTAATACATATTTTGTGTGTGTGTGTGTATGGTGTGTGTACAGTAGCTCACAGACGTCACAAGAGAGAATGGGATTTCCTAGAACTGGAATTAGTAGTAGTTATGAGTGGCCATGTGCGTGTTGTGAACCCAAGTCTCCTGCAAAGGCAGTAAGCGCTCTCAGCCTCTGAGCCAACACCAGTCCCCAGCTTTGACTTTAGTCTATTTGATTGCTCAGTTAACAGTTTGGCATTAGCAACCACACTCCTGTCTGACCCTGCATCCAGGTCAGCCTCACTGTCCTCCATAGCCGGGATTTACCAGTACTCCAGGCTTGTCAGTACTAAGCTCATTCTTAAGGGATCCACAAGGGTTTCTGACCCAGAGTAGAGAAAAGTTTCATGTGGGTTTGAAGAACACCTAAATGTGTGCCCTGGCTTGCTCTGGAGTTCAGCATAGGCCACAGTTGTCATCAGGTCCTGGTGACAAGGCCATCACATAGCTACCTTCTACTCTGTCCCCAATACATCAACTGCCTTCTGCCTTTGTCCACTCAGAGGTCTGATCCTGCAAGACCTGACCTTCGTTCATCTGGGAAACCCAGATTATATTGACGGGAAAGTAAACTTCTCCAAGCGGTGGCAACAGTTCAACATTTTGGACAGCATGCGGTGCTTCCAGCAGGCGTAAGTGCTCTCTGATTCCAGCCTGACTCCTCTCCAGGGAGGGGCATGACCCAGAGAGTCAGGAGCCTGCATCTGTGGGATGGAGTTTAGTCCCTGCTCCTAGGGTTTTACCAGGACAACATGGGGGAATCCACATAAAGGGTTCAACTCCTGGTCTGGTCCCTGGGCTAGGACCTGGCCAGCTTGTCCTCCAATTACAAGTCAGGAAACAGGTACTCCCCACGCCCCAAGCAGGAAGCTGTCAGTCCAGCCTCTCTGGCTCTAGGGCAGAAGGGGCAGGCTTTGACATCACCCTACTCAGGATGGTCTGCATGCACCATGTCCTGGATGGATCCTCTCAGGGAGCCACTGGGAAGCCAGGCTTCCCATGAGGCACTGCTGAAGCAGTGCTGGCTGGAGGCCCGAGCGCAGAGCAGGCTGCTCACACTCTGTTCTGGTACTGAGTGCTTTGGGTTACCTAAACCTGCAGCGTTAGGTAGCAGTGACCCTACCAGGCAGATGGCTGTGAGGACCCACCCTGTGAGAGGTTCTGGCCTGACTATTCAGCTAGCCTTGGACTCGCTGACTGTCCCTCTCCCACCAGGCACTATGAAATCCGGAGAAACGATGACATCATAAACTTCTTCAATGACTTCAGTGACCACCTAGCCGAGGAAGCCCTGTGGGAACTCTCTCTGAAGATCAAGCCTAGGAACATAACAAGGCGAAAGACAGACCGCGAAGAGAAAACCTAGGAACAGGCTGGCTGTGAGAACGCTCAAGCAGCCAGGAGAGGACCTGGGCTGTCCCAGCCTCAGCCTGTCCATGGCCTGGCTGTGTGGCAGCACCTGAGTCTGCTGGCCGGTTTCCTGCCTCCTTCCCTATGGCGAAAGTCCCAGGGTTCACAATGAGCTGGCTGGCAGGCCTCAGGACTGGCTTGTGTACTGGTGGCCCCTGGTCTGGTTTTGTTTTCTGTTTTCTGTCAGTGCTCCGCCCTGTTCCCTACTGTCCCCTCCAACTGGGGAGCAGAAGAAACCTGAGCAGCAGACCAGGGGAATGGCGGGCTTCACTCCTCCCAAGGCTGACCTGGCCTTCTTAAGTGGCAGATAAGTAGAGGCCCCAGGACCCTTGGGTAGACTGCCCTCCAGGGAACCTGGAGCCAGGGGAGATATGGCTGGGAGATGGAAGAAGGCCAGGAGATAGAAAAGGGCCATGGCAGGCATCTTTTGCTGTCCACTTCCTGCCTTTTAAACATGGAAGGTGAGGCATGTCAACCTGGCCCAGAAAGTATGATGGGTGATAGGCAAGAGCCACAGAGCTGACACTTCTCACAGCACTGCCCAGCCCTGTCCTGCCGTGCACGGCCCAAGGCTCACCTACCGGGCAGACAGCAGCAGCACCCTCTGGCCTGTTGCACCACCACTGGTCCAGCCCCAGCCCACATCAACGGTACTCTGGGGATCAGGAAAAGGAGGCAGAAAGGAGAGTTCATGCTGAGCTAGGGCCAAGGCTGCGCTTCGGACTGGCTCAGAGAGTGAGGATCTTTAGTGACCTAGGGAGAGGCAAGCAGCCCCTCCGTGCTTGCTGTGTGCCTTAAATGCCGTCTCCTGTCCCTTCCAGGCCTATGGGCTTCCTTCCTACTTTGCCCCACCCCTGGCAGCCAGCAGGTTCCTAGTCCCTTTTTGCTCCCTGGGAATGTCTATTGTTCTCAAGAAATCTAAGCAGGCCTAGGATGTGAGGGCCTCCAGAGGCCTCCTGATTCCAGATAGGTGGCAGAGCCACCCCTGCTGCTGAGGTTGACAATCTGATCAGGGCTCAGGGTTAGGATTTCCCTGGCCATGGCTCCGTGGCCACACTGTGGGCTAATGGGCAGAATCCAGAGGTGCTGCTGGCCCTGCACCATACCTCCAGTTAGCTCTGCATGGACAAGCACCCTTTTCTTCTGGTCATGGGGCTTGGTCAAACGGATACCAGGATCTCTGTGCTTCCTCAGCCAGTCAGCAGAGCAGAAGAAAAGACAGCAACAGCTGCTGACCAGGTACTAATTTGAAACAACTGTCACTCTAAACCCTCCTGGGTTGTTTTTGTTTTTTTTTTGTTTTTGGGTTTTTTTTTTTAAGCAGCTTTTATCAAATAAGAACTGTGGGCCCCTCTTCTGTTTATTTGTGCTGTAAATAGAGTGAGGACATCTGTTAACAGCCCCTTGGCCGGCTCCCTCTGGCAGCAGCCGGTACTGGATTGTATAAGGAGCGTGTGTGGAGTCAGGCTTGTGAGCAGTCGTGTGGGTCTTTGGTTTGTTCCTCTTTTACAGGTCCTTTCATTTCAGTCTTTGTTACTACTTCCTGTCCTTCACCAGCTCTAAGTGCTGCTGTGTGCAAGTAGGGACACTTCACATGGGGTCCTTCCTCCCAGCTCTGTAGAGGCCCCTGCAGCCTCCCTGTGTAGCACAGGCCAACATGAGGCCTAGCCTACTGGTGCTGCAGCCAACAGAGCGGGTCTGTGGTCTATGTCTACTGGTTCCCAGGCATGAGCTGGGCAGAAAGGAGGGCTCCCCTTCTAGACCCAGAATCGCCAGGCCCTCCTACAATCCTGGGAGCCTTAGGCAGACTAAGTCAAGGGCCAGGGCAACTCTGGAGTTTCCTTGTGGGGATATCGAAGTGCGATGTGTGGGTTTAACTTATTAGCCAGCAGGCTTCCCCAGTCACCTGCCTCTGGCTGCGGCTGAGCCCAGTGTTCACGCAGCCTGGCTTCCACATGTCTGTTTCTTAGGGGTGAGGTCTGGGAGAGCTGTGAAGATCAGTCTTTGTAGACACACTAAGCAGCATGGATAATTCGGTTCCCAGCAGAGGCCAGTACCTGTGGGTATGGTCTAACCAAGGCTAGGGCAAGCAAACACCACATCTGGCTGACCGTTAAGCCAAGACACCTGCTCCATGCCTCCCAGTGTGGCCCTGTAATATAACCCCCCCCCCCACTAACCTGTCTGACAGTGCATCTTCCTACAGACAGAGCAGGCGCGCAACTTTTATATGAAAGAAAAATAAACAGACAAAAGCCCGTCTGATGCCACGTCTGTGTCCAGGCTTTCTGTGTCATGCTTCATCGGGCCAGTCCCTGCTGCTTGTGATCTAGGTGAAAGGGAGGGGTAGGTGGGACCTGAGGGCTCTGTAGGCATTGGGAACCCATGTGCAGGAGAGAACTGACTCCTGCAAGTGGTTCTCTGATGGCCACACACAGGAAGAATAGAAGTAAATACACAAGCACTAAGCACTATGCACACCCAAGAGTCGTGCCACCCTGCCCTGTGAGAGGGGCATCCAGGGTACATTAAAGCACCAGGCTTTAAAACATCTGCCTTCATGGTTCTTCTGAGGATCATTCATTCCCGTGTCTTTCCAAATACACTGAGGAAGACCAAGTGGTTTTCAGACCCTAAGGATGAAGTACCACGCCCAGGTCACAGCCAGCACCTGACTCTAAAGAGATGAAGTCAGAGGGCTAGAGAGATGGCTCAGCAGCTAAGAGCACTGGCTGCTCTTGCAGGAGACCTGGGTTCAATTCCTAGCACCTACGATTTGTAACTCCAGTTCCAGGGGATCTGATGCCACCTTCTCTTTCAGCACCAGGCATGCAAGTAGTGCACAGGCATGAAGACAAAGCACTCATACACAAAATCTAAAAAAAAAAAATGAAGTCTGAGCCAGGCTTAGTTGGTGTGTACACCTTTAATCCCAGCACTTGGGAGGCAGGAGCAGGTAGATCTTTGTGATCTCTGGACCAGGGATGCTGGGGACATAGACCTTCCTTGTCTCAAAAAAAAAAAAAAAGGATTCAAGTCAATATAGTTACCATAACAGTACAATTCATTTTACAACTTAATGAGTTGATACATGAAAACCACTTCCAAAATCTGTTATTTTTTTGTAATGCTTAAGAAACTAGGACTACAGCAACTGATAAATTTTTTTACAAAAGTGAAAAACTGAGAGTCATCCTTCTGGGATCAAAAGGCAGCTGAGCACCCACACTAATGCTGAGTGTTGCAGTGTGTGCAGTTCTAGCCAGTGCAGCAAAACACACACACACACACACACAAAAAAAAAAAAAAAAAAAAAAAAAAAAAAAACACATTAAACACACTGAAAAGGAAAACAGCAAAATATATGGATTACAGCATCATGTGACCAGGAACTTCAGCAGATGTGTCAAACTACATTGGCTTTAAAAGGAGAGAAAACAGAAATGGCTTTAGTTCTAATAGCAGTGAAGAAACATGGATGCGATGAATCTGCTAGATTCCACACAGGAAACCATCAAGCACGCAGATGCTATAAAAGAACCAGATATAAAGGCTGAGCATGTAGCTCAGTGGTAAGGTGCTTGCCTAGTATATGTGAGGTCCTAGGTTCAATCCCCAGTACTACAGCACATGCAAACAAAACAAAAACTATATTCATAAAATCCCAGTCTGTATTCCCTCTGCTCCCATGAGGGTGCTCCCCTACCCACCCACTCCCCCTCACTTCCCTAGCATTCCCCTACTCTGGGGCATCGAGCCTCCACAGGACCAAGGGCCTCCCCTCCCACTAATGCCAAATAAGGCAATCCTCTGCTACAAAGACGCATCTGGAGTCATGAATCCTTCCATGTATACTCTGGTTGGTGGTTTAGTCCCTGGGAGCTCTGGAAGGTCTGTTTAGTTGATATGTTGTTAGGGGGTTGCAAACCCCTTCAGCTCCTTCAGTCCTTTCTCTAACTTCCATTGGGGTCCCCATGCTGCAAAAGTATCCACATCTGTATTATTCAGGCTTTGGTAGAGCCTCTCAGGGGACAGCTATACTAGGCTCCTGTCAGGCAGCACTTCTTGGCATCAGCAATAGTATCTAGGTTTGGTGTCTCCAGACAGGATGAGTCCCTAGGTAGGGCAGTCTCTAGATGGCCTTCAATCTCTGCTCCTCTTTGTCCCGCATTTCCTGTGAGATTAGGTGTGTCAGAACTCCTGGGGGGTGGTCAAGCTGTCTCTGAGTGTGATTGGGGTGTGGAGGGATGTACAGGGTCCACTCCCAGGCAAACAATTTTTCCTAACATGTCTCAAAGATTGCCTGAGCTCCCCTCACAGCACCCAGCAGCGGTGCTTAGAGCACATCACAAGTGAGCCATTCAAGCCTCTGGGCTCTATGAGCAGTATTTCCCATTTCCAACTTAAAAATGGTTACAGTTAATTTTTGTCCATGTATTTTGTATCCAGTCACTTTACTAAGTTGTCCTCTGATTTTTGTATTTATTCATTTGTTTGTTTTTGTTTTTCATGGTATCCTAGCTGCAGAATCATCTCTTCTGGCTTTCTTTTCCTTTAACACATTATTTGTTTTGAGCATGTGTATATGGATGGGCAGGTATGCACATGCCTCGGTGTCCTGTGGCGCTCAGGGGACAACTTTGAGGAGTTGGCTCTCTCCTTCCACCATGCAGGTTCTGGAGGTTCATCAAACTTGTGGCAAGTGCCTTTGCCTGATGAACCATCCCCCTCTTTTTTTTTTTAAATAAATCTTTTTTTTAATGTCTATTTATTTCATGTATGTGGGTACACTGTCGCTGTCTTCAGACACACCAGAAGAGGGCGTCAGATCTCTTTTTATGGATGGTTGTAAGCCACCATGTGGTTGCTGGGATTTGAACTCAGGACCTTGGGAAGAGCAGTCAGTGCTCTTACCCCCTGAGCCATCTCTCCAGCCCAAACCATCCCTCTCTTATCTGATGAATATTCATACACAGTGCTGAGCCATCCCCCTTTTATCTGATGAATATTCATACACAGTGCAGAGCCCTTCCCCACTTTAGCTAGTGACTAGTTGTTGTGGACAGCACTGCCTTCCATCTCTGCTTCCCATACTCCAGATCCTACTTCTTGGTTTTCAAATCAGCTGCAACTTCACAACAGCATGAGTGGCAGATACTGCAGCATTCGTGGTGAGATCCTGGTGCCAGCACTCTTGACAGTATTGGTAATCACCAGCCAAGGTGTCCTGAAGTCCAGGGGAGGCAAGAAGTTCATTAATCATGCAGAGAGAGCTTCAGGCTGCCATCACTGGCCCCGTAGCAGTTCATTGCAATTCCCAGGGGGGCTCACACCTCCAAAAGGGTGACTTTGTTTGTTTGTTTGTTTGTGACAGGGTTTCTCTGTGTAGCATTGGCTGTCCTAGAACTAGCTCTTTAGACAGGCTGGCCTAGAACTCACAGAGATCTGCTTGCCTCTGCCTCCCCGAGTGCTGGGATTAAAGGCATGCACCATCACTGCCCTGCTCATAGTGATTTATTTAAAAGGCATGTGAGAATGGTGTAGTTGGCTTGTGGGTGCTATGAGGCACTTTTGAGGCATCTACCAGGCCTCCAAAATCTTTTCCTCCTCTTTATAGTTGTCATGTATTTTAAAGGTCAAGTTCCAGAACAGCTCTGTGTCCTACTGACTTCCTTATTCCATCTCTGTCCCTAAACGAGGTTCTAGGGATGTCTCTAGGGCAGCGGGGGCTGTGGCTGCGGTCAGCAGGGCCTGAAGGAAAGGCCAGCCTGCATGGGAACTGTCTGCTTTACAATCCTTCCTGGTGCCCTTCTCACAGATGGGACCCCTGTGACTACAGTCTGTCTCACAGGCAGCTGGACTTGACCCCAGGGCATATGAAAACAGCTGTGCTCTGTAAATGTCTCATACTGTCTCCGGTGGCCCGGCCTGAGCACTCCCCAGTCAAAACAGTCTTCTAACTGTTAACCCAGCTAGTCCTTGCTTATTTTTGAAAGTCATATAGCCCAGACTTGCCTTCAGCTTCAGTGTAGCCAAGGGTGACCTTGAATTTCTGTTCCTTCTCCTCAAGGTTTGGGAGTACAGGTGTGTACCACTACACCCCATCTTCGTAATGCTGAGAATGGAGTGCAGGCACCAACACATCTGCAACTCCTTGGCTCACCTATTTGCAGCCGTGACTGTAAAGACAGAATGAGCAGGACGCTAGGGCAGGGAGAGACAGAAACCAAAAGCCTCAGACAGGTGGCCAACAGCAGTAAAGAGAAAAGAGAGACGTTTGTAAAAAAAAAAAAAAAATGGTTCTTGTGAAATGAGGCATCCCTGTGTCCTGAAGCTCAAATGTGAGAACAGCAGACATCAGCCTGCTCGGAGAAGGGTAGATGATCCAGCTGGGACTCAGCAGCACGCAGAGATGGAAGACAGAAAGCTGTGTCTTGAAGTAGTGGCAAGAAGCTCTGCCACTTTTTGTTGACTGGCATAGTAGTCCTGGCCTCTCTCAATATGGGCAAGGGCAGGGACTCGCAGGAAGAATGCACACTGACTGCAGCCAGATCCTGAGCCGGGCTGGAGGTAGCCATGTCTTTCCACAGACTCTGAAGACACTGAGGGCTTTAGTCTTCTGTGTTCTCAAGGAGTAAAGGTGAAGGCAGACATCCCAGGAAGACTTCCAGGCTATGTGGGCCTGTGTCCCTCAGATTAGGATCCTACCCGAGGCCTCATGGACAGGGCTTCTGAGCCCACCTCCCCTTTTCCCTGTGTGAGTGACAGCTGGCTACTACAGTGGGGACCAGGGTCCACAGAAAGGGCACAGCCTAGCCTGCAAGTCCTGGGCCTCAGGGAAGGTAGAGGGCCACCACCACATAGATGACCCAGCTGGTAGACACGAAGACCCCGAAGAGCAGGCTGAAGAGCACAAGCGAGCGGGCCTTCTGTGAGGCTTCCTCTGCCTGAGCCAGGTCACCCCGGCCCAGGGCTGCTCGAGTCTGTAATGAGATAGGCCAGGGTGGGATGTGCCAATAATGATCCCCCTCGACTCCCCAAAACCCCACCAACACACCTAAAAGGTTAGGCCCAGGCCACAGGCCAGAAACTGACTTTCTGAGAATGGTGGGAACCAAAGCTTATAGAGGTGCGGCAGTAATGGCAGAGGTCCCTCTCGAATGAGGAATGCGCTCAAGCTGGGCTCATGCCACCTTGCAACAGCCCTCAAATCTCATTGTACCCCACTGTGCAGAGGATGAAAGCTCAGCAGACTTAAGGGACCTTCCTGGGCCACAGCTGATGGTAAAGCCAAAATCCACTGTCCTGCCTCTGAGCTGCTTGCTTCCCTCAGTTCTGACTAGTAATGACCTGGGCCTGAGACCTCCCAATACTTCCCAGCAAGGCCAGGCTGTTACTTATAAGCATGTGCACGCATATGTGTGCACGCACACACACACACACACACACACACACACACGTAGGCTTGCCTTCTGTCAGTCAGAACGTCATGGCACCTTCATCAGTGAGTCCAATGGGCCAAACCCAGCATGGACAGTAATGAGGGAATCAAGGAGAAGATGGGAGGAGGGGAGCTAGTGAGGTAGAGGGTGGATGGAGATGAACAGTTATACAAACAAGTGAATGAACAGGGAGCAAGCAGGTGAGTAGAGACCGGAGGGTGAGTAAGCAAAGAGGATGATGAATTAATAGATGATGGATGGGTGAAGGGTGGGTAGCTAAATTGATGGAGTGATGTGTCTTAGCAGAAGGGAGGGTAGAAAGATGGATTGACATATGAATACATGCACAATAGCAAGATAGAGTCATGGGCAGGCAGATGGTCACTAGACAGCTGGGCAGTTGAGGCAGCCAGATGGATATGCAGACTAAAGGATGCTGAAATACCCCGCTACAGGGATGGACAACCTTGGGCCTCATCCATCACTTATACATCTTTTTGTTTTAGAAATTGCCATAACAGATCCTGAGTAGTGAGGTCACAGGTAAGAAAGGGGAGGAAAACAGACAAGAAAGGCCAGGCTCCAACAAGGCTCATTCCTGGGTCCTGCCTGGCTGCTGGCTGCCAGCTGCGGAGTGGGACCCCTACAAGTCCCTACAGGGTCAGAGGTTGTGTCTTATGGCTGTGTCCCTCGGGGTCACCTACCTCGTGGGAGTAGACAATGGCAATCAGCCCTGTGATCAGGCAACAGAACAGGGTCACCAGCACGGACTCTGTCATGAAGTCCTTGGGCAGAGGCCTGTGCTCCACTTGCATGGGAGCAGGCCCACCAGCCATGGGGCCGCCATACTGTGGGGTAGAACCACTTAATGTGAAGACCCAGGGAAAGTCACGCCGACCCATTTCCCCTCCTCACACCCACCCATACTGAAGGAGTCCTTCCATCGCTGGCTACCAAATGTCTTATCAGCCAGGGATAGTGAAGGTTCGGAGTCTTCACGGGCAACCTCCCCTCCCCACCCCTACCCCACCCCCGCCTACTTTCATTTCATCAGCAGGGTGGGCTTGGCTGCACTGTGACTCTGGAGACTCGCCAGCCTCTGAGAGGCCTCTGCTAAGGTTAAAGCTGGGCCACCTAGTACTAGCACTTTAGAGTTGGAGGCAGGGGGCTGGTGAGATGGCTCAGCAAGTAAGAGCACCGACTACTCATGAGTTCAAACCCCAGCAACTACATGGTGGCTCACAACCACCCATAATGAAATCTGACGCCCTCTTCTGGTGGTCTGAATACAGTGTACTTATGTATAATAATAAATAAATCTTTAAAAAAAAAAAAAAGAGTCGGAGGCAACAGAATCAGTTCTCAACTACATAATGAGTTCCAGGCCAGCCTGAGCTATATGAGACTTTGTCTTTAACTTTATAATAATAATAATAATAATAATTATTATTATCATCATTATTATTATTATTTATTTTCGCCTCATGTCCACCCCCTTGGGGCCTTCGCCACTGATGCCACCTTTCCTCTTACCATCAAACAAACCCCATCCTTCTCAGAACACTTTACTTGGCCACCCTGCAGCCTGTGCCCTGCCCAGTAAGTAGCCTTCCTTCCTGGGCAGCTCCTATTGGTCCTTGGGAACCCTGTTCCTTATCTCCTCTTCATGCCATGGGGCGTTGTGCTCACCGTGGGGAAAGGGAAGGAGGCTCCACCAGGGGGTGGGAAGAGCGGGCCTGGGGTTGGCGGGTAGAGGGCGGCGGGTCCCGGCGCGGGCTGGAACAGCACGGGCACTTGCGGGAAGGGCGGGTAGAGCAGCGCCACTGCCTTGGGGTCCGGCGGCGCGTAGGGTGGAGGCTCGCCCACGAAGCCGATGGGTGGCACAGTACCACCAGTGGCCTTGAGCCCGGGCCCTGCCTCGGCAGATGCAGACGCCGGTTCTGGGTCCCCTCCGGCCGGCTCGCTGCTTTCTGAGGCCTCGGCCCGATCCTCCTCCGGCCCCGTGTCTTCTTCCAGCAGCTGCGGGCGGCGCGGGAGCTGCGGGAGCGATGGTTGCGCGGTGCTGCGCTGGATCTCGGCGGCTGGGGGGTCCTCCCGGCCTGCGGAGCTGTCGCCCCCCTTAGCGTCGGGACCTAGGGAGAAAGGCAGGTCTGGGAGTCAGAGCCGGATTCATTGGATTCGTTGGTGCTGTGCCTGCTGTGCAACCATGAAAACCTGAGTTCAATCCTGCAACAAAATCGTGGCAAAAGTTTGCCGTCCGAGTGGAGGAGACAGGCGGGTCCCCGGGGTTTACTGGCCAGCCACCTTAACCTAATGAGAGACTCCTCAAAAAACACAATAGCCAACTCCAGAAGGATAATTTCTGAGGCTGACCTATGGCTACCCCTCTCAGGAAGAAAATTAGAAAATTAAAGACAAAAAAAAAGTTTACAATGGAAATTTTTATGCTGTGTTTTAACCACACATTTAAAAAAATGTATGCATTTTAAGTGCATGAGTGTATCATGCACATCATATGCATGCAGTGCCTATGGGGGCCAAAGGAAGGTGATAGATTCTGTGATGAGCTGCCATGTGCGTGTTGAGAATTGAACCCAGGTTCTCTGCAAGAGCAACCAGTGCACTTAACCCCTGAGCCATCTCTCCAGCCCTGGCCAACCTTTTTTTTTTTCTTTTTTTTTTCTTTTTTTCTTTTTTTAAGATTTATTCATTTATTATATGTAAGTACACTGTAGCTGTCTTCAGATATCCCAGAAGAGGGCATCAGATCTCATTACAGATGGTTGTGAGCCACCATGTGGTTGCTAGGAACTGAACTCAGGACCTTTGGAAGAAAAGGTCAGTGCTCTTAACCGCTGAGCCATCTAGCCAGGCCCCCCTGGCCACCCTTTTTAAAAAGCTTGCCTCTCCAGCTGATTATACAAAAGTCCTCTGAGTCACTGAAAGTGAGAAGAGAGGGGTTAAGTCCCTCACCCCCTGCTCCCTCCCGGTCCTGAGCCCCAGGCTTGGCCACAGGAGGGATGTGGGGCAGAACTGGGGCAAACCAGTCTGTACTGCTGAGCCCAGGGTAAAGGAAAGGTCTTGCAGGAAGAACGGAGGGAAATTCTGAACTCCATGAGCACTGCACCTGAGCTGGGCCATCGTTGATCTCTTTGCCTTTGGCTGTCTCTGGTCCTGGAGGGGCATAAGTCCTGAACAATCTGGGATGCTTTGAGGCTCTAGAATCAATCCCCACCCCAACCCCCAGACACCCAGGACTGGATGCAGCCCTGAGCACCAGGTGCAGGGGGAAGACCCACACAAATACAGGAAGCTGAGAAAGGAGCCATTAGGCCGGGGAGGGGGTGCGGGGGGGTGAGGAAGCAATACTGAAGTGAACCAGCGGCAAGTAGGTGCCAGAACCGACCAGGCTCAGTAAGGCTGGGACATCACCCCAGCCGGGGAATTACAGAGAAACAACATTAACAGCCTGGCACCCAGGGTGCAACCTTGAATAATCTGCAGTGTGTGTGAGCATTCTTCAAGAGAAAAGACCAACAAACCTGCAGTCCCAGCACTTGGGAAACTGAGGCAGAAGGATTGCTGCAAGTTCAAGACCAGTCCAGGCTACAGCTTGAGACCTTATCTCAAAGGCAAGAAGGCCAGGTGGGCGGCTCCGGGAAGTAAAGGAGCTGCTGTGGATCTGCGGCCTGAGTTCAATCCCCAGAACCCACACTGCAGAAGGCCAGAAAAGACCTACAAGCTGTAGTCATCTGACCTGCACTGTGCACCACAGCATTCCAGCGCTTGCACGAGAACACCTGAATACACACACACACACACACACACACACACACACACAGAGGAGGAGGAAAAAGACCAATAAAAATAAAGCTAGGTGGTGACAGCGGTCATGCACACCTTTAATCCCAGTACTCGGGAGGCAGAAGCAGACAGATCTCTGTGAGTTCAAGGTCAGCCTGGTCTACAGAGCAAGCGCCAGGACAGCCAGGCAGGGATACATAGAGAAACTCTTCTCTCAAAAAACAAAAAACAAAACAAACAAACAAACAAAATTAACACTTGCTAGCTCTGATACTCAGACACTGTAATTATAAGAAAAAAGCATCTATTATAACTATGTTCCACAAGATAAAAAGAAGCACAGTTGAAATAAACTCAGCAGAAAAAAAAGGAAAAAGAATCAAGTCACAATTTTAAACTAAATTTAAAATATCTGAATTTATTTCTTGATTTATTGAGACAAGTTTTTACTATGTAGCCCCAGCTGACATGGAACTCACTATGTAGACCAGGCTAGCCTCAAACTCATAGAGATCAGCATGTGTGATGAGGGCCTGAGAAGCATCTGATATTTAAAATGAGATCACAACACATTTTAACTATGTATCCTTTGACACATTGTATTGAACAATACCTCAGAGTTAAAACATTAAAGAGAAGGTGTTAAAGGCTGAGATACAGCTTAATGATAGCTTGCCTGGCATTCGTGGGATCCTGGGTTCAATACTCAATACAGAAGAGAGTTGGGGGGGAGAGGGCAAGAAAAGGTGGGAGAAAGGAAGGTTCTCTGTTTTTTGTTTTTTGATTTTTAAATATCACCTACACAGGGCTGCTAGGCATGGGAATGACTGTGGGTAAGAGTATTTGCTAGGGCTGGAGAGATGGCTCAGCAGGTAAGAGCACTGACTGCACTTCCAAAGGTCCTGAGTTCAATTCCCAGCAACCACATGGTGGCTCACAACCATCTGTAATGAAGCCCTCTTCTGGTGTGCCTGAAGACAGCTACAGTGTATTCATATAAAAAAAAAAATCAAAGAGTATTTGCTAAAGAGCATGAGGTCCCAATCCACAGCTATGTACCAGACACATCAATGCTGTAGGGGATGGAGACAGGAAGATGGTTTCAATTTTTTGAGCCCTGGGCTGGGTGAGAAAGGCCCTCTCAAGGGAATAAGGCAGAAAATGCTAAACACACCTAGAGTTCCCTTCTGCCCTTCTGTGTCCACAGAGGAGCCACTAGTTCACACATTTGCATATACAGAGAGAGATGGGCGGACTGACGGGCACATACACACACACACATCACTGGCACGTTGGAGTGCCTCTCCTCTGTTGTGGGGAAATCCTTCCACCACCACTACCTATAGATACAGGCTGACCACTGTATAGATAATGGCAATCACAGTGTTACAAAAATGACAAGCAGGTGCCCAGGCTTGGACTCAGGGCTTAAGGGGCGCCCTTACTTAGACCAGAGTACCAGGGAAGGAGCCCGTCCTTCTAAAACCCTGTCACAGAAACGCCAGGCCCCTGCCCCAGTTATCATAACAAAAACCGCAGTTTCCCTGGATCCTGCCTACGCAAATACCGGGCCTGATGGCACCTAGATAGGGGCCTCTGAGTAAATAAATCCTCTGGCTGCACCGGGCTCTGTGGCCTCGGGTTCTCGAGTTCTCGACACCCGAGCCTGAGGTGATAGTCCAGCTGAGACGGGAGGGGAGGGGGCTGCTCCAAGGCCCGGAGTGTTCTAGAAGTGGGTGGGACAGAGGGGAATTCTATTAGTCGCCCCAGCACCCTCTGCGGCGCGTGCAGGGAGTGTGAGGGGCACCCAGGGCATCCGATCACTACTGTGCACAGGTCCTGGCCCCTTAAGCCTGGGAGTCTCTAGAAACAACGTTTTTTGCCCCACCCCCATTCCCACCAACCCCCTCCCCCGGGAGTCTGCTGCTCCGATGTGGGTTTAATGGGGTCCTACAATGGAGCATCCACGCCAACCTACCCAGCCCGCAGTCTCTGACTGAGAGGTCTCTCCCAACCTCTGCCTCCTTGCTGGGTCGCCCTGCTTGGGGGACCTCAGCCTGGTGGGGGGGGGGGGGGGGGGTGGCAGAGGGGATAGTTAACAAAGCCAACAAACATTGGACGCAGCAAGGAGAGTCCGAGAGGGAAATGCAGAGCCACCTGCTGCTGCCAGGACACCTGCTGTCCACCTGAGGCCCGTCCTTCCCCAGCAGCCTCTTGGCGCCCCCGGTGTCCCCCGGCCCCATAGCACTTGTCCGCACCCTCAGTCTCTGCTCTGTGTTCCCTGTACCCTGCGCCCCTCACCTGCCTCCATGGCCCGATCAACGTGGGTGCACGCACGGACTTCGCTGCTCAGGACCTGGAGCCTGGGTCCGCCCCAACCCGGTGGACGACGCCGGCTCGGGTTTCCTGGTGCCCGCCGCACGGCAGGTTAATAATTGGCCGCCTTGTTTGTCCACGGCTGAGTCAACACGTCACTCCCTCACTCCCTGGCGCTAGAACCTACCAGGAGTCCTCCTGGCTTGGGATAGTTAGAGCTGCAGAGGACCCCGAGGGCAGGGTTTGCACGGTGGAGCCTTCATCGATCCCTTTGCGGAGTTTCCTCGGCCTGGGTGTTGAGGAGGGGAGCCATCAAGAGAATGGAACAGGCAGGAAGCACGGGCAATTCCCATGTGGATGGTAGATCCAGGAGAGAAAGACCATAGGGAGAGGTGGAGACCTGGCCTACCTGGAAAGAGAAGTAGAATGTACCTGTGACCCAAAGGCGGAATAGTGTAGCTAGGTGGTTTGTTTTTTGTTGTTGTTGTTGTTTTGTTTTTTTGTTTTTGTTTTGTTTTGGTTTGGTTTGGTTTTGGTTTTTCGAGACAGTGTTTCTCTGTATAGCCCTGGCTGTCCTGGAACTCACTCTGTAGACCAGGCTGGCCTCGAACTCAGAAATCCGCCTGCCCCTGCCTCCCAAGTGCTGGGATTAAAGGCGTGCGCCACCACCGCCCTGCCGGTTTTTTTTTTTTTTTTTTTTTTTTTCTCGTCAGCTTCTCACCCCCTGTCCCAGAGAAACCAGGAGTGTAAAGGTGAGATTTAGAACACCAGTCCCGCACCGGCTGTGAGATTCCTGGAGGGAGCCCTACACTCAAATCCCGGGAGCGACAACCCATACAAGACACGGATTTGATGCAATCTACAAGAGGCTTTTTATTCCAGCTAGCTGGGGCGAGACTCATATCCCTCCCAGGGGTAGAGGAGTCTGGCCCCGAGCAAGGTCTTAGGCAGCTTTTTATTCCTGTGCAGTTGCTGGGGCAAAAGGGAAGACTGGGGTAAGAGGAAGGTACAGCATGCTGGCTCTTGCTAGGGTCCAGGGGCTGGCTAGCCACCTGGCAATTGTTTTGGGCCAGGTTGTTTCTGGGTTCTCAGGCCAGGTCGTCTTTGTTCTCTTGTTTCTGGGTTCTTGGGAACTGGCCTCCCATTGTTTTTAGTTTTCTGGAAGCCGGTCTCCCACTGAGTTTAACTAACAGCTAAATTCTCATAGTACAGTTTGAAAACTTAATCTTACACGGCCAGCCGCGCCCTGCCCTGCCACTGAGATACACCAGGCCAAAGAATCTACCTAAAAATACCACACTCACAAGGCCACTCTTTGTATAGTCACAGTTGAGCTCTCAGACAAGGAGGAAGATGCCTAGGAACTGAACTGGGGGGAGGGGGTTGGTAACAGAGGAGGAGGGGCCTACTGACCAGCCTTGGTCAGGGCTGAGTCTCAAATTGGCTTTCACCAGGCCTTGAAGCTTGGGTCGATGAGGCAGTGACATGGGATGAGGAGAGGTGGCTTACAGGATTTATAAAGAAGACGACTCTGACTCAGCGGAGCTTCTGGATAGGGAAATGAACTCTTCCCACCAGCTGAGTGCGTAGGTCAAGGGTAGCTCATCCATGTGATCCAGAAGTCCCTAAACTAAAAAGCACGTATTAAAAACAAAAGGGAGGCTGGGCAGTGGTGGCGCATGCCTTTAATCCCAGCACTTGGGAGGCAGAGGTAGGCGGATTTCTGAGTTCGAGGCCAGCCTGGTCTACAGAGTGAGTTCCAGGATAGGCAGGGCCATACAGAGAAACCCTGTCTCGAAAAAAAAACAACAAAAACCAAAAAAAAAAAAAAAAAAAAAGGGAGGAGCTGGAGAGATGAGATGGCTCAGAGGTTAAGAGTGCTTGCTGCACCTACAGAAGATCTTGAGTTTGGACCCAGCACCCACAAGTGGGCAGCTCACAATGGACTGTAACTTCAGATCCAGGGATCTGCCACTCTCTTTTGTCCTCTAAAGACACTGCACTCACGTGCTCATACACAACTACATGGTTTTAGTTACTTTTCTATTGCTCTAAACAGACACCATGACAGAAGCAACTTTATAGAAGACTCTATTGGTCTGAGGTTTACAGGAAAGAGAGACTACCAGAACTTAGAGGAGACCAAAGGATGAAGCTTTAATGAGGTACAAACTGCAAGGCTGTCTCTGAGAGGAAGGTGATCAGCCCCAACCAAAGGGAGTTTAGGTTTTTACAGGATGCTTTAACTTGACCTGGAGATCATTAAGGGGAAAGGGGATGGCTACAAACAAAGAAACCATCATAAACATTAGATTTTACTAGGGGATCTCTAGTCATTAAGATAGCAGAATGTGTTCTAGGCAGTGGTGGCCCGTGTCTTTAGCCCCAGCACTTCAAAGGCACAGGCAAGAGGATCTCTGTACCTCCAGCCCCGGCTTTCTGACACTGAAAGCCACTGATTAGGCAACCCCTCAGGAGACTGCAGTGGAGCCAGACAGCACCCAGAACCACAGGCTGTTGCACTACACCATGAAGTTTCAGAGTGATGTGTTTCTAATAGTGGACAGCTAGATTCCACATCTGGAGTTCTGTAGCTGAGTGTACAAAAGGCACTGGAGGAAAAGGTTGCAAGTTAAGCCGAAGAAACAGCTCCTCCTGAGCCGGTTAGGAGCATATACTCACATAGGACTGGTGTTCAGTTCCCAGCACCCACACCAGGCTGTTCACTAAAGGTGCATGCCACCACCTCCTGCCTAAACTAGCTTTTTTTTTTAAGACTTATTTATTTATTTTATGTATGAGTACTCTGTAGCCGTCTTCAGACGCACCAGAAGAGGGCATCAGATCTCATTATAGATAGCTATAAGCCACCAAATAGTAGCTGGGAGTTGACAAGAAGAGCAGTCAGCCCTAACCTTGCTCTTTTTTTTTTTTTTTTTTTTTCCGAGACAGGGTTTCTCTGTGTATCCCTGGCTGTCCTGGAACTCACTCTGTAGACCAGGCTGGCCTCAAACTCAGAAATCTGCCTGCTTCTGCCTCCTAAGTGCTGGGATTAAAGGCATGCACCACCACCACCCACCCAACCTTGTTCTTTTTAATAGCAACTAATTGTGGTTTTTAAAGGTTTTTTTTTAATGTATATGTATGAATAACGTAATGTATATGTTAGCCCTCTTCAAGAGCAGCCAGTTGCCACAAGCCATCTCTCTCCAGCTCCTATCTCTAAAAGACTATGTAAAAATATTTAAATGGGCCGGGCGGTGGTGGCGCACGCCTTTAGTCCCAGCACTTGGGAGGCAGAGGCAGGCGGATTTCTGAGTTCAAGGCCAGCCTGGTCTACAGAGTGAGTTCCAGGACAGCCAGGGCTATACAGAGAAACCCTGTCTCGAAAAACCAAAAAAAAAAAAAAAAAAAAAAAAAAAAAAAAAAAAAAAAAAAAATATTTAAATGGGTGAAACCATAAGGGTGGATGTTATGGCCTCTGTCTACTGTGAGTGTGGCAGATCCCCATATATGATTGTTTTGAAGGGCAACTTAAAAAAAGGAAAGCTACTCCTGTCTCCATTGCCTGTCAGCATGGCTGCCTGCAGCCCCTCATCCATAGGACACTAGGACTTAAAGTAGACCAGCCTCCCAGGCAGTGGCCCAAGCCTTTAGTCCCAGCACTGGGAGGCAGAGACCGGCAGATCTCTAGTTTGAGACCAGCCTGGTCTACGGAATGAGTTCCAGGACAGCCAGGGCTACACAAAGAAACAATGTCTCAAAAAAACGAAGGTGAGGCTGGCACCACCCTCAGCACTTTGCTTCATTTGACCAAATGGAGTTTGGAATGGAGGCGCTTTTTCTTAAGGGAAAAATGTCATGTTGTTTTAAAATGTAGTGCATCAAAATTCAAAAGTAAGGCTGAATGAACATGGTGGCCCACGCCTTTAATCCCAGTACTCCAGAAGCAGAGGCAGGTAGATCTCAGTGAGTTCAACGTCAGTCAGGTCTGCATAGTGAGTTCCAGGACATCCAGTGCTATGTAGATAGACTCTGTCAAAATATATATAAATAAATAAATATAAAATAAATTTTAAAATGAATTCAAAAGTTAAAAACTTCTGACAACCTATTGCTGTTGTAAATGCTATTACTTAAATCTATTAGTTCTTTTTTTTTTTTTTTTTTTTTTTTTTTTTTTTGGTTTTTTCGAGACAGGATTTCTCTGTTGTAGCCTTGGCTGTCCTGTAACTCACTCTGTAGACCAGGCTAGCCTCGAACTCAGAAATCCGCCTGCCTCTGCCTCCCAAGTGCTGGGATTAAAGGCGTGCGCCACCACTCCCAGCTCCTATTAGTTCTTAATATGACCCAGCCAGCCTCCAATAATCGAGACTCAGTCCTATCGATTTATTTAATCAGCTTAGCACAATTACTGAGCGATTATCCCTAATCTACTTTTCTGTGCGCTAGACTAGCTAATTCCCAGCTATGCTCCCCAAATTACTTGCTATTTGAGTCTCACCTGGGCTGCCTTTCTGCTCCATCAGTCTGTGCACTCCTCCTGGACACGTGTTCATCAGGATCCATCTCCTCTCACAGTGGCCTCCCCTCACTTCCTTCTCTCTCTCTCCTCATAGTTCCTACCTCTGAGACCCAGCACAGTAACAGAAACCTGCCGTGGGCTGGGCCAGTTTGGGGTCCCTTAACCCAAGGGAGAAACAGGGTCCTGGTATCAGGTGGGCAAGAAGTTGGCGAGATGGCACACAAACTCAGACACAAGAGAGTGCTCAATCTGAGTGTATGTTCACAAAGTGAGCATCAGGCTTTATAGTCATTACAGAAGAAATAAGGAAGTTAGGTAATAAAACAGTCAAGGTAATTGACAAGAACCAGGCAGTGGCCACATCAAAGTCAGCCCCATGTAAAGTCAGCTAGATTTTAGCAGCCAGGTGTGAATGGATAACCCACCACCAGCCAGCCCTAGGTAAACTATGCTAGAGGATTCTCTGGGCTTATCAGAAGTATGCACCAGGGGGTCCCATTCTTGCAGCTCCTGGGAGTGACTTCCTGCTGTAATTTTAAGCATTTGTGACAGATTTCCATTTGGCAGGGGAGCCCACTAGCTTCCCTCTAATATGTAAAGTAGTGTGTCATACATGACTGCAATGAGAATTTTAAATTTACTTTGTTGTCAGTAAACTTTAATGCCTGATCTCTTTCACTATCTCTGGAGGCAATCTGTCTGATTAAGTAACATCCTTGTGAAATTCCAAGCCAAGAGTCAGCTCAGCAGCGATTAGGATTGGTTAGAACATTGGTGGGGGCTAGGAAACTACGTTCAATCTTGTTTGGCTATTTGCAAATCATTCCTTGGGGCACCTCTATTCCTATAATAAAACAATACAGAAAGAAAGCCACAAAACTCTCCAATGATTATTGCAAAGACAAATCTGGAACACACCCATGTTAGGGGACCCCAAAGAATTCCAGGAGACTATCTTTCTTGAAGCTGTACACCTCAAATCTATGGCCAAGCTTTCAGGCTTGACAAGCAGACTCCACTGGAGTGGGCGTGGCAGAAGCCAACCTACCTCTAGACTCCAGTTTATACATCATTTGGTGCACATGAGAATGTGCTTGTGAGACTGCAACCAGACCTTGGGGGGCAGTGTTTAGCATTTGAATACATAGCAGCTGGCAGGTCAGATCTGTCACTCCAGCACTCGCCCATCACCCCAGCACATGCCCATCACCCCAGCACCCTCTAGGTGGAAGCACAAGCATCATCGAGTTCTAGGTTGTTCTTAGCTACATAGCAAGTTTATCAGCTCGGACTACATGAGACCCCACTGAAAAAGGAGGAGGAAGGAGAAGAGGAGGAGGAGAATACCAGAAACAGTTACATGCGCACCTTTAACCCGAGCACTTGGGAAGTAGAGACAGGCAGATCTATGTGAGTTCTATGTAAGTCTGGTCTACAGAGTGAGTTCCAGGACAGCCAGGACTTCAAGACCTACATAGTGAGACCCTGTCTAAAATAATCTTTTGTGTGCTTGCACACATGTGCACACACACTCACGCACACACATGCACACACACAGACATCACAGACACACAAACATGCGCACACACACCCATGCATGCACATGCGCACACATGCACTTGCATGCACACACACACATGCATACACACACACATTTATATAACTGCAGACTTTTCCACCCATGCCCCCCCACACACACACTTGCACACTGTTCTCAACATTATCTTCCAAACTCCTACAGAATATAATAATATAATAATTAGGGAGCTTATGGTTTATCAATAAATGCCTAGGCTTTAAGCTAGGTTTGTTTCCCAACTAGCTTGTGACTCAATTATCCATTGACCCCATTCCATGTCTGCCACATGGCCAGTTACCTCTCCTCAGTTTCATACATCTGGCATCTCTCCAAGTAAGGTTGGAGGATCTTCTCATGCCTGACTACTTTTCAGAGTCCCTCTCCCTCTCTCTGCTGGATGTCCTACCTTCTAATCCTGCCTCAGCTTATTGGCCATCAGATTTTTGTGGGGTCTTTTTGTTTGTTTGTTTATTCGTTTTGTTTTGTTTTTCGAAACAGGGTTTCTCTGTATAGCCCTGGCTGTCCTGGAACTCACTCTGTAG